>NC_059193.1:14746366-14778866 GCF_020615455.1 Coregonus clupeaformis
AGAGGCTGAAGGAGAGGTTCACTAGAGCGCCCCTCCTAAAACACCCAGATCCAGCTTGTCCTTTCATCCTGGAGGTGGACTCATCTGAGGAGGGCGTGGGTGGGGTCCTCTCCCAGCGGCAAGGTTAGCCAGAGAAAATGTATCCTTGTGCCTTTTTCTCGAAAAAGCTTACCCCCACAGAGAGGAACTATTTATTTATTTATTTCACCTTTATTTAACCAGGTAAGCCAGTTGAGAACAAGTTCTCATTTACAACTGCGACCTGGCCAAGATAAAGCAAAGCAGTGCGATAAAAACAACAACACAGAGTTACATATGGGGTAAAACAAAACATAAAGTCAAAAATACCACAGAAAATATATATACAGTGTGTGCAAATGTAGCAGGTTATGGAGGTAAGGCAATAAATAGGCCATAGTGCAAAATAATTACAATTAGTATTAACACTGGAATGATAGATGTGCAAGAGATGATGTGCAAATAGAGATATTGGGGTGCAAATGAGCAAAAATAAATAACAATATGGGGATGAGGTAGTTGAGTGGGCAAATTTCAGAAGGGCTGTGTACAGGTGCAGTGATCGGTAAGGTGCTCTGACAACTGATGCTTAAAGTTATGGAGTTGGAGACAGGGAGCTGTTGGCGGTGGTCCTCGCTCTGGAGGAATGGAGACACTGGCTGGAGGGCGCAGTCCATTCATTCCGGATTCTCACTGACCACCGGAATTTGGAGCACATACGGGCATTGAAACGGATGAACTCTCGTCAAGCCAGGTGGGCCCAATTTCTCTCTCGCTTTCAGTTTATTCTGTCCTACTGCCCAGGATCCCAGAATGTGAAAGCCGACGCACTCTCCAGGATGCACCAAACCGGAGAAAGGAAGGATCTGGGGGGTCCTATCCTGCCCTCGTCTCTCATCATGGCACCTGTCGTTTGGGATATGGACGAAGACATCCGCCTGGCGGCTCAGGAGGACCCAGTACCTGCCAACGCCCCTCCGGGGCGCGTGTATGTACCCACCAGGGTCCGTGACCGCCTGCTGATCTGGGAGCACACCACCCTTAAGGCAGGTCACTCCGGTATTACGCGCACCCTACATTTTCTCTCACAAAAATACTGGTGGCCCACCTTGGCTACTGATGTCACCCGCTATATCAACTCCTGTTCAGTATGTGCTCAAACAAAGACACCTCGGAACGCCCCCGCAGGCAAACTAGTTCCTCTCCCAGTGCCTCAGCGACCTTGGTCACACCTGTCAATAGACTTTGTCACCGACCTCCCACGTTCTGACGGCTTCACCACAGTCCTGGTGGTCGTAGATCGGTTCTCCAAATCATGCCGTTTTTTGCCACTAACTGGTCATCCTTCTGTTCTCCAGGTCGCTGAGGTCCTGTTCCAACAGGTCTTCCGGCATTATGGACTTCCGGAGGACATCGTCTTGAACCGTGGCCCCCAATTCACCTCCCGAGTGTGGAAGGCTTTCTGGAGAAGATCAGGGCCACGGCCAGCCTCACTTCTGGGTATAGGCCTCAGTCGAATGGGCAGGTGGAGCATATGAACCAGGAGCTGGGGAGGTTTCTTCATTGCCACTGTCAATACCGGCAGGGTGAGTGGGCAAGGTTTCTTCCCTGGGCAAAATATGCCCAGAACTCCCTCGTTCACTTCTCCATGGGGCTCACTCCCTTACAGTGCATCCTGGGGTACCAGCCGACCCAGCCAGACTGATTCGCCCGCTGTCGACGAGTGGTTCCGCAGGGCCGGACAAGTCTGGGACGCCACCCATGTCCATCTCCAGAGGGCCATTCATCAGCCAAGCCGACCGCCACCGCAGTGAGGCCCCCATATTCCAGCCTGGTGATCGTGTCTGGCTGTCCACTAAAAACCTCCCTCCAACTGCCCTGCACGAAACTGAGCCCCCGGTTTGTGGGGCCGTTTAACGTCTCCTCCCGTTGCTCCCCTCTGGCGCTCTGATTCGCCGGTCTACTGAGCCACCGGTCTGAGCACATCACCTCGGCAACACCGGAATGGAAACCCAACGCACCGTAATCACCTCCAGCGCACCTGCACCTCATCATCTCATCACCACCCCTATATAGCCCTGGTCTGTTCAGTGTTGTGTTGTGTGTGTGGGTGTGTGTGATTGTTAATGTCATGTCGTGTACTTGCTCTTTGTTGTTCTCTTGCTCAGTGTTAAGTAAACCTTTACATTGTTGATTCCTGCGTCTGCATCCTGCCTCTTCGTATCCTCAGTACTCGTCACAGTTTTGATGTCTTCACTATTATTCTACAATGTAGAAAATAGTAAAAATTAAGAAAAACCCTTGAATGAGTAGGTGTGTCCAAACTTTTGACTGGTACTGTAGCTAAGATGGGAAGAAGTTTGTCCATAAGAAAGCGCTGCTCTGCCTTTTTAACAACACTATCAACAAGGCAGGTCCTACAGGCCCTAGTTTTGTCGCACCTGGACTACTGTTCAGTCGTGTGGTCAGGTGCCACAAAGACAGACCTTGGAAAATTATAATTGGCTCAGAACAGGACAGAACGGCTGGCCCTTAAATGTACACGGAGAGCTAACATTAATAATATGCATGTAAATCTCTCATGGCTCAAAGTGGAGGAGAGATTGACTTCATCACTACTTGTTTTTGTAAGAAGTGTTGACAAGCTGAATGCACCGAGCTGTCTGTTTAAACTACTAGCACACAGCTCAGACACCCATGCATACCCCACAAGACATGCCACCAGAGGTCTCTTCACAATCCCCAAGTCCAGAACAGACTATTGGAGGTGCACAGTACTACGTAGAGCCATGGCTACATGGAACTCTATTCCACATCAGGTAACTGATGCAAGCAGTAGAATCAGATTTTAAAAACAGATAAAAATACACCTTCTGGAACAGCGGGGACTGTGAAGAGACACAAACACAGGTACAGACACACAGACACATGATAAGACACGCACTCTACACACACGTACACATGGATTTTGTATTGTAGATATGTGATAGTAGAGTAGTGGCCTGAGGGAACACACTTAATGTGGTGTGAAAAAAAGTGTTATGAAATGTAATGTCATGTAATATT
Organism: Coregonus clupeaformis; assembly: GCF_020615455.1. Lineage (NCBI taxonomy): Eukaryota > Metazoa > Chordata > Actinopteri > Salmoniformes > Salmonidae > Coregonus > Coregonus clupeaformis. The sequence continues at coordinate 14,749,451 of NC_059193.1, forward strand.
TTAAGTTGTATATAACTGCCTTAATGTTGCTGGACCCCAGGCAGCAGCTAATGGGGATCCTTAATAAAAACAAATACTGACATAGCCCACCCCTCCGTTACACATAATAATATAATAATATGCCATTTAGCAGATGCTTTTATCCAAAGCGACTTTCAGTCATGCGTGCATACATTTTTTTAAACATATGGGTGGTCCCGGGGATCGAACCCACTACCCTGGCGTTACAAGCGCCAATTGAGCTACAGAGGACCACATACACACGCACACACGCACACATACGCACACACACGCACACACACACGGCCGTCAGTGTTGCTGCTGGTGTGTAGTGGTCATGGTAGCCTGGTGGGTCAGAGTGACTGGTGATGATGATTATCTGTGACATCATCACGCCAGGAGGTGATGTCCCATTACCAGCAGGATCACTTGTGGGCATGCATGTGTGTGTGTGTGTGTGTGTGTATGTGTGTGTGTGTGTGTGTTTGTGTGTGTGTGTGTGTGTGTGTGTGTGTGTGTGTGTTTGTGTGTATGTGTGTGTGTGTGTGTGTGTGTGTGTGTGTGTGTGTGTGTGTGTGTGTGTGTGTATTGTGATGTCACGAGAGGCTGTGTCCTGGAGGGACGTTACATCCCCTGAGGTGGCTGCAAACCCAGACAGCTATGGCTCCATCTGCTGGTATGGTCGGGAACTCCACCCTCTATGGCCAATCTTCCTACGCAGCTGAAACAAATGAGGAGCTGATGAGCTGAAGGTTTGGGAAGGGAAGAGACAGTCTCCAACCTGGGCTCTCTGGAGGACAAGAGTGCTGCACGTCCACTTCCATGAGGAATATAAGGATTTGGAGATACTTACCTTTGGGAAATACTCACCTTTGGATATATGCACCTGTGGAAATACGGGTGGGACATTTGGAAGGACGTTTTGCTGGGTTGGCCACTAGCTGCAACGTGGAATACAGTAAGACTGGGGAAAAGTTATTTGAGCGAGGGAGAGTTATGATTTTGGATGTGGAAGAGACATCCCTGAACTGTTAACCCTTAAAGAGCCACAAGAGAACAGAATTTTGTTATATTTTCGTTAATTTCCCAAGACCTATAATAAAATCCTTGTTTTGTTTGAACCTTGTCTCCTTGCACTACTTGAGCAATCCCGCTGAAAGCTGTGTAGCCTCTCGTGACGTCACAGATGGTGGAGAATACGGGCACGCTCAAGCGTTAATAGTGCATGTCAGAGGAGGATACCCGAAGGTTTGATCACCCAGTTTTCCAAGTTGGCCGTGGGCTCCCCGCCGACTGAAATGGAGGACATATTGAAAGCCCTTGTTGCTGGCCGCAAGCCCAGATGCAAGCAAACATGGCTCTCTTGGAGGAGCAAAAGAAAGCCAACCTTCTGAAGGCAGAGGAATTGCAGTTGCAGAGACAGAGGGTGGTCCAAAATACCCGCCCAATAAAGGCAAGTGACTTTATATCTAAGATGGGAGCTACCGATGACATTGAGGCATACCTGCATGCATTTGAGGCCACGGCCACTAGGGAAGCCTGGCCCAAGCAACAGTGGGTTGGTCTGTTAGCCCCCTTTCTAACCGGGAATCGCTGAATGCTGTCCGGGACCTGGGCCCTGACCAGGTTACTGACTATGATGCCCTGAAGTCTGAGATCCTCAGCAGATATGGACTCACAAAGTTTGTGGTATGGCCCAGCGCTTTCACAGCTGGACCTTCCAACCAGACCAACCTCCTGGGCGCAGATGCATGAACTTGTCCGAATCGCAAGGAAATGGCTGGATCCGCAGAGGAATACAGCAGCGGCGGTGGTGGAGGCCGTTGTGGTGGATCGTTACCTACGCGCCCTGCCTTATGAGGCAAAACGGTTCATCAGTCAACAGGCCTTGACCACGGCTGATCTGACCGTGGAAGCTGTGGAAAAGTACCAGGCCACAGCGGAGATGCTGAATGCTTCCCCGAAAAGACCCCAGGAGTGCGGCCCCACCACAAATGGGAAGAACCCGTCCAAAGGACCCCAAGGTCTCGAACCCAGCCACGTCAGGACTTATCCCGGCTCCAGGGGGAGCCAGAAACCAGGCGGGTCCAAGAAGAGTACACCAGGAGGGGGGAAACTCGACAGTGTTACCGGTGTGGGGAGATGGGACATATCTCCTGGCAGTGTGGGAAACCAGCCGGTGAACCTATGCCCACTGCGGAGTCCTCCAGCTCAGCACCCACACACCGTTTTGCCTCAGCTCTTGGGAGTCGTAGATGGCGGCCCAGATCGACCCCCACCTGCCCGGTAACTGTGAATCACCATGATGTGGAGGCCTTACTGGATTCTGGTAGCCGGGCCACCCTGGTGCGTAAGGATTTGGTGGGCCCAACGTGTCTGACCCCCGGGAAAGTCCTCCCAGTTTCCCTGTGTCCATGGGGACACCAGAGAATACCCCATTACTGAACTTACAATGACCAGCACACGGGGAACCATACACACGACGGCGGGGTGGTTGATTCCCTCCCGTCCCCTGTCCTAATTGGACGAGACTGCCCAGCCTTTTACCCACTCTGGAGAGAGTCTCAGGAGAGGATAACCCGAGTACCTCGGAAACGGAGAGGCAAGACTCATCCTGGGAAGGCTCCGGTGCAATCCTCCGAGTTACTCACTCCCGCCCGGGCTCTGATAGGGATGGCAGGTGCCCAGACCGACACAGAGACGGAGCTACAGAATCTGGACAAAGAACTGTCTGGTCTGAAGGGGACCGCTGAGAGGTATCGTTTGTTAAAGCAACAGTTAGACATGAAGACAGAAGAGTTAGATATCCTCCAGGCTAAACTCCAACAGAGCTCCTTCCCTAAGCAACAGGAGGAGCTGGAGAGGCTGCGCAGGACCATCGAGGAGTGTGAGGAGACCCTGCGCAGTAGTAAGGAGGTCCAGAAGAAGGCAGAGGAGAAGTACAAGGTGTTGGAGAACAAGATGAAGAATGCGGAGGCAGAGAGAGAGAAGGAACTGAAAGCTGCTCAACAGAAGCTAAACTCTGCTAAAACCAAGGCTGATGCGTTCAGTAAGAAACTCAAGGAGAGACAACAGGAGGCTGAGTCCCTGGTCCTAGAGTTGGAGGAGTTGAAGGGAGAGCAGTCTGGCAAGCACCACGGCAATGCGGACGCCCTCTCCCGGCGTGATGCCTCTTCGCTGCCTTTACCCGACGAGGACGTCGGTCCCGAGGAGGGGGATGTGTGATGTCACGAGAGGCTGTGTCCTGAGGGACGTTACATCCCCCCTGAGGTGGCTGCAAACCCAGACAGCTATGGCTCCATCTGCTGGTATGGTCGGGAACTCCACCCCTCTATGGCCAATCTTCCTACGCAGCTGAAACAAATGAGCTGATGAGCTGAAGGTTTGGGAAGGGAAGAGACAGTCTCCAACCTGGGCTCTCTGGAGGACAAGAGTGCTGCACGTCCACTTCCATGAGGAATATAAGGATTTGGAGATACTTACCTTTGGGAAATACTCACCTTTGGATATATGCACCTGTGGAAATACGGGTGGGACATTTGGAAGGACGTTTTGCTGGGTTGGCCACTAGCTGCAACGTGGAATACAGTAAGACTGGGGAAAAGTTATTTGAGCGAGGGAGAGTTATGATTTTGGATGTGGAAGAGACATCCCTGAACTGTTAACCCTTAAAGAGCCACAAGAGAACAGAATTTTGTTATATTTTCGTTAATTTCCCAAGACCTATAATAAAATCCTTGTTTTGTTTGAACCTTGTCTCCTTGCACTACTTGAGCAATCCCGCTGAAAGCTGTGTAGCCTCTCGTGACGTCACAGTATGTATGTGTGTGTGTGTGTGTGTGTGTGTGTGTCACTAGGACATCTGCATGTTTGTCAAACACAAAGTCTCTAGGAGCTTCTTCCAAATATGAGGACAGCCATGTGTGTTGATGCGTGTGTTGCTCATCCCTTATGGAAACTCCTCTCTATTGAACATTTAACAGTGTGAATCTACTTTGTTGGAAAGCAATGCCCTCCATGCCTCTCCCTCTCCCTCTCCCGCTCTGTCTATCTGTCTCTCTCCCTGCCTCTCCCTCTCTCCCTCTCTCCCTCTCCCTCCCTCTCTCTCCCTCTCAATTCAATTCAATTCAATTTAAGGGCTTTATTGGCATGATAAACGTATGTTAACGTTGCCAAAGCAAATTAAATAGATAAAAGTGAAATAAACAAATATTAACAGTAAACATTACACTCATAAGTTCCAAAAGAATAAATACATTTCAAATGCCATATTATGTATATATACAGTGTTGTAACAATGTGCAAATAGTTAAAGTACAAATGGGAAAATAAATAAACTTAAATATGGGTTGTATTTACAATGGTGTTTGTTCTTCACTGGTTGCCCTTTTCTTGTGGCAACAGGTCACAAATCTTGCTGCTGTGATTGCGCACTGTGGTTTTTCACCCAGTAGATAAGGGAGTTTATCAAAATTGGGTTTGTTTTCGAATTCTTCGTGTGTCTCTGTAATCTGAGGGAAATCTGTGTCTCTAATATGGTCATACATTTGGCAGGAGGTTAGGAAGTGCAGCTCAGTTTCCACCTCATTTTGTAGGCAGTGTGCACATAGTCTGTCTTCTCTTGAGAGCCAGGTCTGCCTACGGCGGCCTTTCTCAAAAGCAAGGCTATGCTCACTGAGTCTGTACATAGTGAAAGCTTTCCTTAAGTTTGGGTCAGTCACAGTGGTCAGGTATTCTGCCACTGTGTACTCTCTGTTTTTTTGTTAATTCTTTCCAATGTGTCAATTAATTCTCTTTTTGTTTTCTCATGATTTGGTTGGGTCTAATTGTGTTATTGCCGTTGTCTTCCCTCCCTCTCAATCTTTCCCTCTCTGTCCCTCCCTCCCTCCCTCCCTCCCTCCTCCTCCCTCCCTCCCTCCTCCCTCTCCTCACTCTTCTCTCTCTCCTCCTGCCTCTCCCTCCCTCCCTCCCTCCCTCCCTCCCTCTCCTCTCTCCCTCTCCCTCCCTGCCTCTCCCTCCTCCCTCCCTCCCTCCTCCTCCCTCTCCTCCCTGCCTCTCCCTCTCCCCCTGCCTCTCCCTCCCTCCTCCCTCCTCCCTCCCTGCCTCTCCCTCTCCCTCCCTGCCTCTCCCTCCCTGTTCTCTCCCTCTCCCTCCTGCCTCTCTCTCTCCCTCTCCCTCCCTGCCTCTCCCTCTCCCTCTCCCTCCCTGCCTCTCCCTCTCCCTCTCCCTCCCTGCCTCTCCTCTCCCTCTCCCTCCCTGCCTCTCTCTCTCCCTCTCCCTCCCTGCCTCTCCCTCCCTGTCTCTCCCTCTCCCTCTCCCTCCCTGCCTCTCCCTCTCCCTCTCCCTCCCTGCCTCTCTCTCTCCCTCTCCCTCCCTGCCTCTCCCTCTCCCTCTCCTCCCTGCCGCTCCTCCTGCCTCTCTCTCTCCCTCTCCCTCCCTGCCTCTCTCTCTCCCTCTCCCTCCCTGCCTCTCCCTCCCTGCCTCTCTCTCTCCCTCTCCCTCCCTGCCTCTCCCTCCCTGTCTCTCCCTCTCCCTCTCCATCTCTCTTTCACTATCATGTGTTTTTTGTCCTATACCTGTCTGCTACTGTTCCCTGTGTCTGAGAAGGCATTGTGGGAGGCTGATTGCTTCACACACACACACACACACACACACACACACACACACACACACACACACACACACACACACACACACACACACACACACACACACACACACACACACACACACACACACACACACACAGAGACAATCTCCCCTTCGCTGTAAAAGGCTGACTGAGCCAGCCGGCCTGCCTGCCGAAGTGTGTCAGTCAAAAAGTAAATTGCTGGGTGCATTACAACCCTTTGAAGGTATTGAGGCCTCATTTTCACTATCGCTCCATAGAGAGGGGGGAGGGGGAGAGGTGGGGAGAAGACGAAAGGGAGAGAGGACAAGACAGAAGGGAGGGGAAGAGAAGGGGGGAGGGGGGGTGTTTAATAATAATCCCTATGATGTGCATTAGCCCACATTGGTCTCTCAGTCAGTCAATTTGAGGCTGATCATTATCCTGTTGTCTTTAGTTTGTTGCTGCTGATGTTGTTGTTGTTTATTTCCTATACACTCTTAAAATAAGCCACTCTTGTTTCCTCCTCGATGTGTGTGTGTGTGTGTGTGTGTGTGTGTATCTGTGTGTGTGTGTGTGTGTGTCTGAATGTGTGTGTGTGTTTGTGTGTATGTGTGTGTCTGAATGTGTGTGTGTGTATGTTTGTGTATGTTTGAATGTGTGTTAATCCAAACTTCATTCCTTCCCTCTAGAGCTCAAAGCAAAGTAATCTCTACCCACAACCCCCCGCAGTGGAAAAGCAAACTCAACTTCTAGACTGACAACAACTCCCCAGCCGTGAGTCACACACACACACACACACACACACACACACACACACACACACACACACACACACACACACACACACACACACACACACACACACAGAATACAGGAGAGAAACAGAGAGACAGGAGAGACAGGGTGACATTAAAGTGAATCATCTAAATTCATCCCTCTCTATTCTACAGTATCAGTCAAGCTTTGTATAAGAGAAATAATGACCCATTCTGGGACCATAACCAGTTGGATGTAAACTAGATACATAATTACAATTTACTGAAAGATGTGCCTAAACCCTCCCCTTCCTTTCCTCCCCTTCCTTTCCTCCCCTTCCTCCCCTTCCTTTCCTTTCCTCCCCTTCCTTTCCTCCCCTTCCTTTCCTTCCCTCCCCTCCCTTTCCATTCCTTTCTTTATTTTCCTCCCCTTCCTTTCCTCTCCTTCCTTTCCTCCCATTCCTTTCCTTCCTTTCCTTTCCTTTCCTCCCTTGCTTTCCTTTCCTCCCTATCCTTTCCTCCCCTTCCTTTCCTCCCCATCCCTTCCTTTCCTCCCCTTCCTTTCCTCCCTTCCTCTTCATTTCCTCCCCTTCCTTTACTTTCCTCCCTTTCCTTTATTTGCCTCCCCTTCCTTTATTTTCCTCCCATTCCTCCCCTCCCCTTCCTTTCCTCCCCTCCCCTTCCTTTCCTCCCCTTCCCTTCCTTGCCTCCCCTTCCTTTCCTCCCCTTCCTTTCCTTTCCTCCCCTTCCTTTCCTCCTCTCCCATTGCTTTCCTCCCCTCCCCTTCCTTTTCTCTCCTTCCCTTCCTTTCCTCCCCTTCCTTTCCTTTCCTCCCCATCCTTTCCTCCCCTCCCCTTCCTATCCTCCCCTTCCTTTATTTCCCTCCCCTTCCTTACCTCCTCTCCCATTGCTTTCCTCCCTTTCCCTTCCTCTCCTCTCCTCCCCTTCCTTTCCTCCCCTCCCCTTCCTTTCCTCTCCTCCCCTTCCTTTCCTAACCTTCCTTTCCTCCCCCCCCTTCCATACCTCCCCTCCCCTTCCTTTCCTCCCCATCCCTTCCCTTCCTTTCCTCCCCTCCCCTTCCTTTCCTTTCCTCCCCTTCCTTTCCTTCCCTTCCTTTCTGCCCCTTCCTTTCCTTTCCTCCCCTTCCTTTCCTTTCCTTTCCTTCCCTCCCTTTCCTTTCTTTCCTTTCCTCCCCTTCCTTTCCTTTCCTCCACATCCCTTCCTTTCCTCCCCTTCCTTTCCTTTATTTTCCTTTACTTCCTTTCCTTTATTTCCTCCCCTTCCTTTCTTTCCTCCCCTTCCTATCCTTTCCTCCCCTCCTCTTCATTTTCCTTCCCCTTCCTTTACTTTCCTCCTCTTCCTTTCTTTTTCTCCCTTTCCTTGCTTTTCCTCCCCTTCCTTTCCTTTCCTTTCCTTTCCTTTCCTTCCCTTCCTTTCCTTTATTTTCTTCCCTTCCTTTCCTCCCCCACCCCTTCCTTTAATTTCCTCCCCTTCCTTTCCTTTCCTTTCCTCCCCTTCCTTTATTTCCCTCCCCTTCCTTTCCTCCTCTCCCATTGCTTTCCTGCCCTTCCCTTCCTCTCCTCTCTCCCCCTTCCTTTCCTCCCCTCCCCTTCCTTTCCTCTCCTCCCCTTCCTTTCCTCCCCTTCCTTTCCGTCCCTCCCCTTCCTGACTCCCCTTCCATACCTCCCCTCCCCTTCCTTTCCTCCCCATCCCTTCCCTTCCTTTCCTCCCCTACCCTTCCTTCCTCCCCTTCCTTTCCTTCCCTTCCTTTCCTTCCCTTCCTTTCCTCCCCTTCCATACCTCCCCTCCCCTTCCTTTCCTCCCCATCCCTTCCCTTCCTTTCCTCCCCTACCCTTCCTTCCTCCCCTTCCTTTCCTTCCCTTCCTTTCCTTCCCTTCCCTTCCCTTCCTTTCCTCCCCTTCCTTTCCTTCCCTCCCTTTCCTTTCTTTCATTTCCTCCCCTTCATTTCCTCCCCTCCCTTCCTTGCCTCCCTTCCTTTCCCCCCATCCCTTCCTTTCCTCCCCTTCCTTTCTTTTCCTTCCTTTCCTTTATTTTCCTCCCCTACCCTCCTCCCCTTCCTTTCTTTTCCCTCCCTCCCCTTCCTCCCTTCCTTTCTTATCCTCCCTTCCTTTCCTTTCCCCTCCTTCCTTTCCTCCCCACCCCTTCCTTTCCTCCCCTTCCTTTCCTTTCCTCCCTCCCCTTCCTTCCCTTCCTTTCTTTACCTCCCCTTCCTTTCCTCCTCTCCCATTGCTTTCCTCCCCTCCCCTTCCTATCCTCCCCTTCCTTTATTTCCCTCCCCTTCCTTACCTCCTCTCCCATTGCTTTCCTCCCTTTCCCTTCCTTTCCTCCTCTCCCATTGCTTTCCTCCCCTCCCCTTCCTATCCTCCCCTTCCTTTATTTCCCTCCCCTTCCTTACCTCCTCTCCCATTGCTTTCCTCCCTTTACCTTCCTTTCCTCTCCTCCCCTTCCTTTCCTCTCCTCCCCTTCCTTTCCTAACCTTCCTTACCTCCCCCCCCTTCCATACCTCCCCTCCCCTTCCTTTCCTCCCCATCCCTTCCCTTCCTTTCCTCCCCTCCCCTTCCTTTCCTTTCCTCCCCTTCCTTTCATTCCCTTCCTTTCTGCCCCTTCCTTTCCTTTCCTCCCCTTCCTTTCCTTTCCTTTCCTTCCCTCCCTTTCCTTTCTTTCCTTCCCTCCCCTTCCTTTCCTCCCCATCCCTTCCTTTCCTCCCCTTCCTTTCCTTTATTTTCCTTTCCTTCCTTTCCTTTATTTCCTCCCCTTCCTTTCTTTCCTCTCCTTCCTTTCCTTTCCTCCCCTCCTCTTCATTTCCTTCCCCTTCCTTTACTTTCCTCCTCTTCCTTTCTTTTTCTCCCTTTCCTTGCTTTTTCCTCCCCTTCCTTTCCTTTCCTTTCCTTTCCTTCCCTTCCTTTCCTTTATTTTCTTCCCTTCCTTTCCTTTCCTCCCCACCCCTTCCTTTCATTTCCTCCCCTTCCTCCCCTTCCTTTCTTATCCTCCCCTTCCTTTCCTTTCCCCTCCTTCCTTTCCTCCCCACCCCTTCCTTTCCTCCCCTTCCTTTCCTTTCCTCCCCTCCCCTTCCTTCCCTTCCTTTCTTTACCTCCCCTTCCTTTCCTCCTCTCCCATTGCTTTCCTCCCCTCCCCTTCCTATCCTCCCCTTCCTTTATTTCCCTCCCCTTCCTTACCTCCTCTCCCATTGCTTTCCTCCCTTTCCCTTCCTTTCCTCCTCTCCCATTGCTTTCCTCCCCTCCCTTCCTACCCTTCCTTTATTTCCCTCCCCTTCCTTACCTCCTCTCCCATTGCTTTCCTCCCTTTACCTTCCTTTCCTCTCCTCCCCTTCCTTTCCTCTCCTCCCCTTCCTTTCCTTTCCTCCCCACCCCTTCCTTTCATTTCCTCCCCTTCCTTTCCTTTCCTTTCCTTTCCTCCCCTTCCTTTCCTCCCCTCCCCTTCCTTTATTTCCCTCCCCTTCCTTTCCTCCCTTTCCCTTCCTCTCCTCTCTCCCCCTTCCTTTCCTCCCCTCCCCTTCCTTTCCTCTCCTCCCCTTCCTTTCCGCCCCTCCCCTTCCTGACTCCCCTTCCATACCTCCCCTCCCCTTCCTTTCCTCCCCATCCCTTCCCTTCCTTTCCTCCCCTACCCTTCCTTCCTCCCCTTCCTTTCCTTCCCTTCCTTTCCTTCCCTTCCCGCCCCTTCCTTTCCTCCCCTTCCTTTCCTTCCCTCCCTTTCCTTTCTTTCCTTTCCTCCCCTTCATTTCCTCCCCTCCCCTTCCTTGCCTCCCCTTCCTTTCCCCCCCATCCCTTCCTTTCCTCCCCTTCCTTTCTTTTCCTTCCTTTCCTTTATTTTCCTCCCCTTCCCTCCTCCCCTTCCTTTCTTTTCCTCCTCTCCCCTTCCTCCCCTTCCTTTCTTATCCTCCCCTTCCTTTCCTTTCCCCTCCTTCCTTTCCTCCCCACCCCTTCCTTTCCTCCCCCTTCCTTTCCTTTCCTCCCCTCCCCTTCCTCCCCTTCCTTTCTTTACCTCCCCTTCCTTTCCTCCTCTCCCATTGCTTTCCTCCCCTCCCCTTCCTTTCCTCCCCTCCCCTTCCTTCCTCCCCTTCCATTCCTCCCCTCCCCTTCCTTTCCTCTCCTCCCCTTCCATTCCTCCCCTCCCCTTCCTTTCCTTTCCTCCCCTTCCTTTCCTTCCCTTCCTTTCCTCCCCTTCCTTTCCTTCCCTTCCTTTACGCCCCTTCCTTTCCTGCCCTTCCCTTCCTTTCCTGCCCTTCCCTTCCTTTACTTTCCTCCCCTTCCTTTCCTCCCCTCCCCTTCCTTTCCTCTCCTTCCTTTCCTTTCCTCCCCTTCCTTTCCTTCCTTTCATTTCCTCCCCTTCCTTTTCTCCCCGTCCTTACCTCCCCTCCCCTTCCTATCCTCCCCTTCCTTTCCTTTCCTCCCCATCCCTTCCTTTCCTCCCCTTCCTTTCCTCCCCTTCTTTTCTTTTCCTTCCCTACCTTTCTTTTCCTCCCCTTCCTTTCCTCCCCTCCTCTTCATTTCCTCCCCTTCCTTTACTTTCCTCCCTTTCCTTTCTTTTCCTCCACTTTCTTTATTTTCCTTTGCTTCCCTTCCTTTCCTTTCTTTTTCCTCCCCTCCCCTCCCCTTCCTCCCCTTTCTTTCTGTTCCTCCCCTTCCTTTCTTTCCTCCCCTTCCTTTCCTCTCCTCCCCTTCCTTTCCTCTCCTCCCCTTCCTCCCCTTCCTTTCCTCCCCTTCCCTTCCTTCCCTCCTCCCCTTCCTTCCTTTCCTCTCCTCCTCTCTCTCTACGTCTCTGTCTCTCTCTCTTCCTCTCTCCCCCATTATAATCCCATTAAGGCCAATATTCCAGGCTACTGAGCATCCTTTCTATGCAGCAATTACAACATCAACAGACCATTTCTTCTCAGCTCACACCATCCATCAACTATTTAGCTTTTCAGACACTGAGAGGATTTATGTGTGTGTGTGCATGTGTGTGTGTTTGTGGGTGTGTGCATATGTGTTACATTGTCTGGCTTACTTAAAAAGGCTCTGTATGGATTTTAGAGTTATAGATTCTAGATCCTATTATAGTAGTATGTGATACAAGTGAGAAACAGTAAATGTATACTGCACAGCAGACAATGTAAGGCCATATTATATCTGTATTTCCATTGTCCTGGTGTTATCAGTTGAGACACAGTTAATCCCAGAGTTTAGTTATGGTTAATATGACATGCTGAGAGACATAGAGACATAGCTAAACTCTGGGCTGGGGTTATGCCATGCAAATGCTGTAATTGATTCTCGGAGTGTGTGTGTGTGTGTGTGTGTGTGTACATGTGTGTGTGTGTACGTGTGTGTACGTGTGTGTGTGTGCGCGTGTGTGCGTGTATGTGTGTGTGTGTGTGTGTGGAGCTGGAAGGCAGGTTTGAGCCCCTGTGACATTGAGAAGTGTACAGTAAAGGCCTGTAGAACTGAGAACTGATGAGACGAAGCGTCATCTGCCTTTACAACAGATTAATTACTACCAGCTACACTGTCAAACCACCTCGTTAGCAATAGAGAGATCCCTCTCCATCCCTCCCTGCATCTCTCCATCCCTCCCTCCATCCATCCCTCCATCTCTCCATTGATCCATCCCCATCTTTGGTCCCTCAGGCTCTGGCCCACCCCAGGAGGAACCCAGTTTGAGTCTCTCCTGGGAGCAAGGGGGACGTGTTGGACGTCGCACCCCCGGTCCGTCCCCTTCAAGATTTCCCTGGTGGGGGAAACGCCAGATGCCAACATCGAGAGTGCCACTCCATCACACACACACAAACACACACACAATCCCCATGGCGATCACCCACACATTCCTCTCATGAAAGACATTTCTCTTTTTATAATCAAACTTATTTTCATCTCTGCCCAGAGACTAAATGTGTGCGTCTGTGTGCGTCTGTGTGTCTATGTGTGCGACAAACCAAAGAGAAACACATACTTTTTGTACATCTGTAGTTAGACATGAAACACACTCCAACTCACTCAAAGGAAATGCTATAGAACACAGAAGAACGAGCCAGGATGTATTTATGTGATTGTGAAATACACTACATTACCAAAAATATGGGGACACCTACTCGTCGAACATCTCATTCCAAAATCAGGGGCATTAATATGGAGTTGGTCCCCCCTTTGCTGCTATAACAGCCTCCTCTCTTCTGGGAAGGCTTTCCACTAGATGTTGGAACGTTGCTGCGGGGACTTGCTTCCATTCAGCCACAAGAGCATTAGTGAGGTGGAGCATTGATGTTGGGCGACTAGGCCTGGCTCGCAGCTGGAGTTCCAATTCATCCCAAAGGTGTTTGATAGGGTTGAGGTCAGGGCTCTGAGCAGGCCAGTCAAGTTCTTCCACACCGAGCACGACAAACCATTTCTGTATGGACCTGGCTTTGTGCACGGGGGCATTGTCATGCTGAAACAGGAAAGGGCCTTCCCCAAACTGTTGCCACGAAGTTGGAAGCACAGAATCGTCTAGAATGTAATTGTATGCTGTAGCGTTAAGATTTCTGATCACTTGAACTAAGGGACCTAGCCCGAACCATGAAAAACAGCCCCAGACCATTATTCCTCCTCCGCCAAACTTTACAGTTGTCACTATGCATTCGGGCAGGTAGCGTTCTCCTGGCATCCGCCAAACCCAGATTCGTCCGTCGGGCTGCCAGATGGTGAAGTGTGATTCATCACTCCAGAAAACACGTTTCCACTGCTACAGAGTCCAATGGCAGCGAGCTTTACACCACTCCAGCCGACGCTTGGCATTGTGCATGGTGATGTTAGGCTTGTGTGCCACTGCTTGGCCATGGAAACTCATTTCATGAAGTCCCCGACAAACAGTTATTGTGCTGACATTGCTTCCAGAGGCAGTTTGGAGCTGGTAGTCAGTGTTGCAACCGATGACAGACAATTTATAGGCGCTACGCGCTACAGCTCTCGGCGGTCCCGTTCTGTGAGCTTCTGTGGCTTACCACTTCGCGGCTGAGCCATTGTTTCTCCTAGATGTTTTCACATCACAATAACAGCACTTACAGTTGACCAGGGCAGCTCTAGCAGGGCAGAAATTTGAAGAACACACTTGTTGGAAAGGTGGGATCCTATGACGGTACCACGTTGAAAGTCACTGAGCTCTTCAGTAAGGCCATTCTACTGCCAATGTTTGTCTATGGAGATTGCATGGCTGTGTGGTCGATTTTATACCCCTGTCAACAACGGGTGTGGCTGAAATAGCCGATTCCACTAATTTGAAGGGGTGTCCACATACTTCTGTATATATAGTGTAGGTTTGGAAGTGCTATCAAAGATTTCTGATCTATGAACAAAACCAACACCAAATAACAATGAATAAACTAATGTCTGTGCTAAGCTAAAATTACAGGCTAACATTGGCTCATTAGGTGAAGATGGGCAAGCGACAGAGAGAGAGAGAAAGAGAGAGAGAGGGGGGGGAGAAAGAGCAGGGGAGAAGAGAGAGAGAGAGAGAGAGAGAGAGAGAGAGAGAGAGAGAGAGAGAGAGAGAGAGAGAGAGGAGAGAGAGAGAGAGAGAGAGAGAGAGAGAGAGAGAGAGAGAGAGAGAGAAGAGAAAGAGAGAGAGAGAGAGAGAGAGAGAGAGAGAGAGAGAGAGAGAGAGAGAGAGAGAGCAGTCGAGGATAACAAGTATGGACAATTGAAGTGTGGAGAAACATCCCCCTGATCCAATCTAAAGCGTGTTTCTGGGTCCAGAGCAGAGAGGTCCACACATCACAGTGAGCTAATTGACAGCTAGTGAAAGTGATTTTCATACATTTGACAGAAACCTACTAATAAACAGAGAGAGAAACATGTTTGGAAGTAGTTTTAGCAGATGTTTTGCTTGGATTAGGTTTAAGGTTTTATTTATTCGCAGGAAAGAAAATGAGTGAAAGACAAAACAGTACAGATAAAAACAGGTAAAAATGGTGAGGTTGGAAGCCCAAAAGGGCTGATATGAAAACCACACCACAAATATAAGTTTAAAAAAAAAGTTTGTTCAATCAGTTAAACATAATATACTCAGTAAACAAGAAAAAACATGTTTGTGTGTGAGAACTAGGCTAGAGTTGAAGTCGGAAGTTTACATACACCTTAGCCAAATACAATTAAACTCAGTTTTTCACAATTCCTGACATTTAATCCTAGTAAAAATTCCCTGTCTTAGGTCAGTTAGGATCACCACTTTATTTTAAGAATGTGAAATGTCAGAATAATAGTAGAGAATGATTTATTTCAGCTTTTATTTATTTAATCACATTCCCAGTGGGTCAGAAGTTTACATACACTCAATTACTATTTGGTAGCATTGCCTTTAAATTGTTTAACTTGGGTCAAACGTTTCGGGTAGCCTTCCACAAGCTTCCCACAATAAGTTGGGTGAATGTTGGCCCATTCCTCCTGACAGATCTGGTGTAACTGAGTCAGGTTTGTAGGCCTCCTTGCTCGCACACGCTTTATCAGTTCTGCCCACAAATCGTCTATAGGATTGAGGTCAGGGCTTTGTGATGGACACTCCAATACATTGACTTTGTTGTCCTTAAGCCATTTTGCCACAAATTTGGAAGTATGCTTGGGGTCATTGTCCAATTGGAAGACCCATTTGCGACCAAGCTTTAACTTCCTGACTGATGTCTTGAGATGTTACTTCAATATATTCACATCATTTTCCTTCCTCATGATGTCATCTATTTTGTGAAGTGCACCAGTCCCTCCTGCAGCAAAGCACCCCCACAGCATGATGCTGCCACCCCCATGCTTTACGGTTGGGATGGTGTTCTGTAGAGAGCTGCCCACCCCTGCAGAGAAGCCAGCAGAACAGCCCAGTCCACCCTAGACCCTGACCATAGCCTCGACATCATAGCCGGACAAACAGATGAAGAACCCCAAGCCCAGGGGATCCCACCCCCTCTGAGCACCCCCACGTCAGCCACCCTGATAGCCCTCCTGATGACCCCCCCACACCCACTGAGGACATACACAAGCCACAGATTGTACTCCTTATGGACTCAAACAGGAAATACATACAAGAAAATAAACTTTTTCCCAAACACACAGTGTCTAAACTCTGGTGTCCAAACACCCAGCGCGCCTTAGACCTTCTGTCTGAGAACCAACTAGGATCACCCAGCCACATAATAATACACACAGGCACAAACGACCTGAGAACACAGCAGGAAAGGATGGCCACAGCACTCAAGGGAGTGATTGAAAACGCTTCTTCTACTTTCAACAACACACAAGTTGTTATCTCCACCCTGCTACTACGAAAATACTTCCACTCTGCTACCATACACTGGGTAAACGCAAGTATTTCCCGTGACTGTGCATCAAAACCAAATGTCTACCTGGCCCACCACTCCACCCTGGACTTGAACAGCCATTACGACCAGGTACACCTATATAAGGCCTCATGTAGCTCAGTTGGTAGAGCATGGCACTTGCAACACCAGGGTTGTGGGTTCGATTCCCATGGGGGGCCAGTATGAAACATTTATGCACTCACTAACTGTAAGTCACTCTGGATAAGAGCGTCTGCTAAATGACTAAATTGGAAATGGAAATAAGGCAGCAGTGCCCTCCTTTGCCCGGACCCTAAAGGATATCGCCCTCAACCGCAGCACCAACACCTCACACAGGAGCAACAGATCAACAGACACCTCATCCAGACCAGCGAGACACTCTCCCAGACCTGCGGGACCCCATCACCTGGATCTACACATAGAGGACCCAGGCCGAGAGGACCTACATCCAGACCACAGCACAAACAGCAACATCCACATCCTCACCCTAACCAATCAACACCCTCCCAAGTCAACCATGCCCATACCCTATTTAGGCCGCCTCAGATCAGATCTATGCCTAACCTACCCACCCCACTCCCGCAAAGAGGGCCTCAACATTAAAGTCACACATACGCCCAGGCCGTGAGCAGGCAAACAGGCCCAACCCCCACTCTTACACTAGCCCAAGCCAATGGCATGTACCAGATGCTCAGCAGGCTCTGCTCACACTTACTGGTCTGAGGCCAAACCACACGACTAACAACATTTGACACTTTATAGCACAAAGCCTTCACTATCTCATCCTGGAATATCCAAGGCCTGAGGTCATCTGAATTTGGCCTAAAGAGCAGGAACCTGGACTTCACCAAATAAATCAGAAATACAGACATTGTCATCCTACAAGAGATATGGTATAGAGGAGATGGACCCACTGGTTGCCCTCTAGGTTATATAGAGCTGGAGGTCCCATCCACCAAACTACCAGCTGTAAAACAGGGAAGGGACTCAGGGGGTATGCTAATTTGGTATAGAGCAGACCTAACTCACTCTATTCAATTAATCAAAACAGGAACATTTTACATTTGGCTAGAAATTCAAAAGGAAATGATCTCAACAGAGAAACATTTCCTGCTGTGTGCTACCTATATACCCTCACTAGAATCCCCATACTTTAATGAAGACAGCTTCTCCATCCTGGAGGGGGAAATCAATCACTTCCAGGCCCAGGGTCATGTACTAGTCTGTGGCAACCTAAATGGCAGAACTGGACAAGAACCTGACACCCTCAGCACATAGGGGGACAAAAACATACCTGGAGGTGACATCATTCCCTCCCCCATATGCCCCCCTAGGCACAACTACGACAACACAACCAACGAAAATGGGTCACAACTCCTGCAGCTCTGTCACACGCTGGGTATGTACATAGTCAATGAAAGGCTTCGAGGAGTATGGTAGGTTCAGCTATAGTTCATCTCTTGGCAGTAGTATTGTAGACTACTTTATCACTGACCTCAACCCAGAGTCTCTCAGAGCATTCACAGTCAGCCCACTGACACCCCTATCAGCAAAATCACAGTCTACTTGAACAGAGCAATACTCAATCATGAGGCATCAAAGCCAAAGGAACTGAATAATATTAAGATATGTTATAGCTGGAAGGAAAGTAGTGTAGAAACCTACCAAAAACCAATTAGGCAACAACACATTTAATCCCTTTTAGACAACTTCCTGGACAAAACGTTTCATTGTAATAGTGAAGGTGTAAACTTGGCAGTAGAAAACCTAAACAGTATATTTGACCTCCCAGCCTCCCTATCAAATCAAAAACATTCTAATAGAAAACCAAAGAAAACAATGGTTTGATGAATAATGCAAAAACCTAAGAAAGAAATTGAGAAACCTATCCAACCAAAAACAGAGACCTAGAAAACCTGAGCCTACGCCTTCACTATGGTGAATCACTAAAACAATACAGAAATACACTACGGAATA
Source organism: Coregonus clupeaformis (assembly GCF_020615455.1). Taxonomy (NCBI): domain Eukaryota; kingdom Metazoa; phylum Chordata; class Actinopteri; order Salmoniformes; family Salmonidae; genus Coregonus; species Coregonus clupeaformis. The sequence goes on from NC_059193.1 coordinate 14,767,131, forward strand.
AGAAGGAACAGCACGTCAGAAATCAGCTCAATGTAATTGAAGAATCCATACCCTCTAACCACTTCTGGGAAAATTGGAAAACACTAAACAAACAACAACACGAAGAGCTACGTATCTATCCAAAATGGAGATGTATGGGTAAACCACTTCTCCTATCTTTTTGGCCCTATAACAAAGAACAAACAGCAAAAATATATACATGATCAAATATAAATCTTAGAATTAACTATTAAAGACTACCAGAACCCAATGGATTCTCCAATTACATTGAATGAACTACAGGACAAAATACAAACCCTCCAACCCCAAAAGGCCTGTGGTGTTGATGGTATCCTAAATGAAATTATGAAATATACAGACCATATATTCCAATTGTCTATACTTAAACTCTTTAACATCATCCTTAGCTCTGGCATCTTCCCCAATATTTGGAACCAAGGACTGATCACCCCAATCCACAAAAGTGGAGACAAATTTGACCCCAATTACTACCGTGGGATACTTGTCAACAGCAACCTTGGGAAAATCCTATTAATTATCATTAACAGCAGACTTGTACATTTCCTCAGTGAAAAAATGTTCTGAGCAAATGTCAAATTGGCTTTTTACTAGATTACCATTTGACACACCACGTATTCACCCTGCACACCCTAATTGACAAACAAACAAACCAAAACAAAGACAAAGTCTTCTCATGCTTTGTTGATTTCAAAAAAGCTTTTGACTCAATTTGGCATGAGGGTCTGCTATACAAATTGATGGAAGGTGGTGTTGGGGGAAAAACATACAACATTGTAAAATCCCATGTACACAAACAACAAGTGTGTGGTTACATTTGGCAAAAAACACACACATTTCATTCCACAGGGCGATGGAGTGAGACAGGTATGCAGCTTAAGGCCCACCCTCTTCAACATATATATCAACGAATTGGCGAGGGCACTAGAACAGTCTGCAGCACCTGGCCTCACCCTACTAGAATCTGAAGTAAAATGTCTACTGTTTGCTGATGATCTGGTGCTTCTGTCACCAACCAAGGAGGGCCTACAGCAGCACCTAGATCTTCTGCACAGATTCTGTCAGACCTGGGTCCTGACAGTAAATCTCAGTAAAACAAAAATAATGTTGTTCCAAAAAAGGTCCAGTTGCCAGGACCACAAATACAAATTCCATCTAGACACCATTGTCCTAGAGCACACAAAAATTATTCATACCTCAGCCTAAACATCAGTGCCACAGGTAACTTCCACAAAGCTGTGAACGATCTGAGAGATAAGGCAAGAAAGGCCTTCTATATCATCAAAAAGGAACATAAAATTCGACATAGCTATTAGGATTTGGCTAAAACTATTTGAATCAGTTATAGAATCCATTGCCCTTCATGGTTGTGAGGTCTGGGGTCTGCTCACCAACCAAGAATTCACAAAATAAGACAAACACCAAATTGAGACTCCAAATGCAGAATTCTGCAAAAAAATCCTCAGTGTACAATGTAACTGGGACTCTGTCCACAAACACAAACATACCAAAAGTACAGCAACGTAATTAGACCCAACCAAATAATGATGAAAAATATATATAATTACTTGACACATTGGAAAGAATTAACAAAAGAAAATAGCAAACTATAATGCTATTTGGTCCTAAACAGACAGTACACAGTGGCAGAATACCTGACCACTGTGACTGACCCAAAATTAAGGACTCAGTGAGCATAGCCTTGCTATTGAGAAAGGCCGCCGTAGGCAGACCTGGCTCTCAAGAGAAGACAGGCTATGTGCACACTGCCCACAAAATGAGGTGGAAACTGAGCTGCACTTCCTAACTTCCTGCCAAATGTATGACCATATTAGAGACACATACTTGCCTCAGATTACACAGATCCACAAATAATTAAAAAACAAATCCAATTTGGATAAACTCCCTTATCTACTGGGTGAAATACCACAGTGTGCAATCACAGCAGCAAGATTTGTGACCTGTTGCCACAAGAAAAGGGCAACCAGTGAAGGACAAACACCATTGTAAATACAACCTATATTTATTATTGATTTATTTTCATTTTTGTATTTTAACTACAGTGAGGGAAAAAAGTATTTGTACGTTTGCCCACTGACAAAGAAATGATCAGTCTATAATTTTAATGGTAGGTTTATTTGAACAACAACAAAATCCAGAAAAACGCATGTCAAAAATGTTATAAATTGATTTGCATTTTAATGAGGGAAATAAGTATTTGACCCCCTCTCAATCAGAAAGATTTCTGGCTCCCAGGTGTCTTTTATACAGGTAACGAGCTGAGATTAGGAGCACACTCTTAAAGGGAGTGCTCCTAATCTCAGTTTGTTACCTGTATAAAAGACACCTGTCCACAGAAGCAATCAATCAATCAGATTACAAACTCTCCACCATGGCCAAGACCAAAGAGCTCTCCAAGATGTCAGGGACAAGATTGTAGACCTACACAAGGCTGGAATGGGCTACAAGACCATCGCCAAGCAGCTTGGTGAGAAGGTGACAACAGTTGGTGCGATTATTCGCAAATGGAAGAAACACAAAAGACCTGTCAATCTCCCTCGGCCTGGGGTTCCATGCAAGATCACACCTCGTGGAGTTGCAATGATCATGAGAACGGTGAGGAATCAGCCCAGAACTACACGGGAGGATCTTGTCAATGATCTCAAGGCAGCTGGGACCATAGTCACCAAGAAAACAATTGGTAACACACTACGCCGTGAAGGACTGAAATCATGCAGCGCCCGCAAGGTCCCCCTGCTCAAGAAAACACATATACAGGGCCGTCTGAAGTTTACCAATGAACATCTGAATGATTCAGAGGAGAACTGGGTGAAAGTGTTGTGGTCAGATGAGACCAAAATCGAGCTCTTTGGCATCAACTAAACTCGCAGTGTTTGGAGGAGGAGGAATGCTGCCTATGACCCCAAGAACACCATCCCCACTGTCTAACATGGAGGTGGAAACATTATGCTTTGGGGGTGTTTTTCTGCTAAGGGGACAGGACAACTTCCCTGCATCAAAGGGATGATGGACAGGGCCATGTACCGTCAAATCTTGGGTGAGAACCTCCTTCCCTCAGCCAGGGCATTGAAAATGGGTTGTGGATGGGTATTCCAGCATGACAATGACCCAAAACACATGGCCAAGGCAACAAAGGAGTGGCTCAAGAAGAAGCACATTAAGGTCCTGGAGTGGCCTAGCCAGTCTCCAGACCTTAATCCCATAGAAAATATGTGGAGGGAGCTGAAGGTTCGAGTTGCCAAACGTCAGGCTCAAAACCTTAATGACTTGGAGAAGATCTGCAAAGAGGATTGGGACAAAATCCCTCCTGAGATATGTGCAAACCTGGTGGCCAACTACAAGAAACGTCTGACCTCTGTGATCGCCAACAAGGGTTTTGCCACCAAGTACTAAGTCATGTTTTGCAGAGGGGTCAAATACTTATTTCCCTCATTAAAATGCAAATCAATGTATAACACTAGCAGAGCAGACATGCATTTTCCAGGATTTTTTTGTTGTTATTCTGTCTCTCACTGTTCAAATAAACCTACCATTAAAATTATAGATTGATAATGTCTTTGTCAGTGGGCAAACGTACAAAATCAGCAGGGGATCAAATATTTTTTTTCCCTCACTGTATTTGCACATCATTATAACACTGTATATAGACATAGACATAATATGACATTTGTAATGTCTTTATTCTTTTGGAACTTTTGTGAGTGTAATGTTTACTGTACATTTTATATTTTTTATTTAACTGTTGTTTATTATCTATTTCACTTGCTTTGGCAATGTAAACATATGTTTCCCATGACAATAAAGACCTTTGAAGAGAGAGAGAGAGAGAGAGAGAGAGAGAGAGAGAGAGAGAGAGAGAGAGAGAGAGAGAGAGAGAGAGAGAGAGAGAGAGAGAGAGAGAGAGAGAGAGAGAGAGAGAGAGAGAGAGAGAGAGAGAGAGAGAGAGAGAGAGAGAGAGAGAGAGAGAGAGAGAGAGAGAGAGAGAGAGAGCGAGATAGAGAGACAGAGAGAGAGAGAGAGAGAGAGAGAGAGAGAGAGAGAGAGAGAGAGCGAGATAGAGAGCGAGATAGAGAGCGATATATAGAGAGAGCATGTTTAGTATAAAGACAGCTTATCATTGCATCTCTTTCTCTGTTATATTCTCTCTCTCTCTCCTCTTCTATTTGTATTTATTTCACCTTTATTTAACCAGGTAAGCCAGTTGAGAACAAGTTCTCATTTACAACTGCGACCTGACCAAGATAAAGCAAAGCAGTGTGATAAAAACAACAGCACAGAGTTACATATGGGGTAAACAAAACATAAAGTCAAAAATACAACAGAAAATATATATATACAGTGTGTGCAAATGTAGCAAGTTATGGAGGTAAGGCAATAAATAGGCCATAGTGCAAAATAATTACAATTTAGTATTAACACTGGAATGATAGATGTGCAAGAGATGATGTGCAAATAGAGATACTGGGGTGCAAATGAGCAAAATAAATAACAATATGGGGATGAGGTAGTTGGGTGGGCTAATTTCAGATGGGCTGTGTACAGGTGCAGTGATCGGTAAGGTGCTCTGACAACTGATGCTTAAATTTAGTGAGGGAGATAAGAGTGTCCAGCTTCAGAGATTTTTGCAGTTCGTTCCAGTCATTGGCAGCAGAGAACTGGAAGGAATGGCGGCCAAAGGAGAATGTTGGCTTTGGGGATGACCAGTGAGATATACCTGCTGGAGCGCATACTACGGGTGGGTGTTGCTATGGTGACCAATGAGCTAAGATAAGGCAGAGATTTGCCTAGCAGTGATTTATAGATGACCTGGAGCCAGTGAGTTTGGCGATGAATATGTAGTGAGGACCAGCCAACAACAGCGTACAGGTCACAGTGGTGGGTAGTATATGGGGCTTTGGTGACAAAACGGATGGCACTGTGATAGACTACATCCAATTTGCTGAGTAGAGTGTTGGAGGCTATTTTGTAAATGACATCGCCGAAGTCAAGGATCGGTAGGATAGTCAGTTTAAAAAGCGACATCATTGCTATACACAGAGAAAAGAGTCAGCCCGAGAATTGAACCCTGTGGCACCCCTATAGAGACTGCCATAGGTCCAGACAACAGGCCCTCCGATTTGACACATTGAACTCTATCTGAGAAGTAGTTGGTGAACCAGGCGAGGCAGTCATTTGAGATGCCAAGGCTATTTAGTCTACCAATAAGAATGTGGTGGTTGACAGAGTCGAAAGCCTTGGCCAGGTCGATGAAGATGGCTGCACAGTACCCATGACCAGCTCGGAAACCAGATTGCATAGCGGAGAAGGTACAGTGGGATTCGAAATGGTCGGTGATCTGTTTGTTAACTTGGCTTTCAAAAACTTTCGAAAGGCAGGGCAGGATGGATATAGGTCTGTAACAGTCTGGATATAGAGTGTCACCCCCTTTGAAGGGGGGGATGAACACGGCAGCTTTCCAATCTCTGGGGATCTCAGACGTTACGAAAGAGAGGTTGAACAGGCTAGTAATAGGGGTTGCGACAATTTCAGCTGCTAATTTTAGAAAGAACGGGTCCAGATTGTCTAGCCCAGATGATTTGTAGGGGTCCAGATTTTGCAGATCTTTCAGAACATCAGCTGTCTGAATTTGTGTCAAGGAGAAGCGGGGGGGCATGGGCAAGTTGCAGCGGTGGGTGCAGAGCTGGTGGCCGGGGTAGTGGTGGCCAGGTGGAAAGCATGGCCAACCGTAGCAAAATGCTTGTTGAAATTCTCTATTATTGTAGATTTATCGGTGGTGATAGTGTTTCCTAGCCTCAGTGCAGTGGGCAGTTGGGAGGAGGTGCTCTTATTCTCCATGGACTTTACAGTGTCCCAAAACTTTTTGGAGTTAGTGCTACAGGATGCACATTTCTGTTTGAAAAAGCTAGCCTTTGCTTTAATACCTGCTTGTGTATATTGGTTCCTAACTTCCCTGAAAAGTTGCATATCGCGGGGGCTATTTGATGCTAATGCAGTACGCCACAGGATGTTTTTGTGCTGGTCAAGGGCAGTCAAGTCTGAGGAGAACCAGGGGCTATATCTGTTCTTAGTTCTGAATTTTTTGAACGGGGCATGCTTATTTAAGATTGAGAGGAAAGCACTTTTAAAGAACAACCAGGCATCCTCTACTGACGGAATGAGATCGATATCCATCCAGGATACCTGGGCCAGGTCAATTATGGAGCGTTTGACAGTGATGAGGGGTGGTCGTTTGACCGCGGACCCGTTACGGACGCAGGCAATAAGGCAGTGATTGCTGAGATCCTGGTTGAAGACAGTGGAGGTGTATTTAGAGGGTAAGTTAGTCAGGATGAAATCTATGAGGGTGCCCATGTTTACGGATTTAGGGTTGTACCTGGTAGGTTTCTTGATAATTTGTGTGAGATTGAGGGCATCTAGTTAGGATTGTAGGATGGCCGGGGTGTTAAGCATATCCCAGTTTAGGTCACCAAGCAGTACGAACTCTGAGGATAGATGGGGGGCAATCAATTCACATATGGTGTCCAGGGCACAGCTGGGGGCTGATGGGGGTCTGTAGCAAGCGGCAACAGTGAGAGACTTATTTCTGGAAAGGTGGATTTTTAGAAGTAGGAGCTCAAACTGTTTGGGCACAGACCTGGATAGTATGACAGAGCTCTCTCTCTACAGTAGATTGCAACTCCACCCCCTTTGGCATTCTATCTAGACGGAAAATGTTGTAGTTGGGGATGGAAATGTCTGAATTTTTGGTGGCCTTCCTAAGCCAGGATTCAGACATTTTACATTTACATTTTAGTCATTTAGCAGACGCTCTTATCCAGAGCGACTTACAGGAGCAAATAGGGTTAAGTGCCTTGCTCAAGGGCACATCGACAGATTTTTCACCTAGTCGGCTCGGGGATTAGAACCAGCAACCTTTCGGTTACTGGCACAACGCTCTTAACCACTAAGCTACCTGCTAGAACATCAGGGTTGGAGGAGTGTGCTAACGCAGTGAATAACTCAAACTTAGGGAGGAGGCTTCTGATGTTAACATGCAAAAAGTCAAGGCTTTTACGGTTACAGAAGTCAACAAATGATAGCGCCTGGGGAGTAGGAGATATACTGGGGGCTGCAGGGCCTGGGTTAACTTCTACATCACCAGAGGAACAGAGGAGGACTAGAATAAGGATACGGCTAAAGGCTTTAAGAACTGGTCTTCTAGTTGGGTACAGATAATAAAAGGGGCAGATTTCCGGGCATTGTAGAATAGCTTCAGGGCATTATGTACAGACAAGGATATGGAAGGATATGAGTACAGTGGAGGTAAACTTAAGCGTTGGGTAACAATGAAAGAGATAGCATCACTGGAGGCACGGATTGAACCGGTCTCCGCGTGTATATATTCTCTCTCTCTCCTCTTCACTCCTTTCTCTGGCGGTCTGAGAGAAACGTCAAAGGCACCAAAAGCACAACACACAACTTCAAGAGAACAGAAATGGCCTAGAGGTGTGCTGTCGTCATCACCTCGCACACCACGTTCTGAGGTGGCATGTAGTTAATGTGTGTGAGTGGAGGTGAGAGCAGAACGTTCCACTGTACGTGTGTTGAAGGGGGATCGGTGTGAACTGATGGTGTTTACCTAGTCACAGGTTGGGTTGGTCCATTCACGTCTCCCCCGTAACTAGGCATACCATGTTCAGAAAGAAGAAGGTGATGCACAAGCAGGCACATATACCCAGACACACACAAATGCACACACATGCACACACACACACACACACACTACGCACACACACACAAACACAAACACACCAGAGAAGGTGATAACTCACCAGCCTGCTGCTTGGGAAAGGAGAGAGAAATGAAAGAAGAAGAAATGACAGAGAGAGAGAGAGAGAGAGAGAGAGAGAGAGAGAGAGAGAGAGAGAGAGAGAGAGAGAGAGAGAGAGAGAGGACAGAGAGAGAGATAAAAAGGGAGAGAGAGGACAGAGAGAGAGGACAGAGAGAGAGAGAGATGGAGAGAGAGAGATGGAGAGAGAGAGAGAGAGAGAGAGAGACAGAGAGAGAGAGAGACAGAGAGAGAGAGAGACAGAGAGAGAGAGAGAGAGAGAGAGAGAGAGAGAGAGAGAGAGAGAGAGAGAGAGAGAAAGAAAGAGAGAGAGAGAGACAGGACAGAGAGAGAGAGAGAGAGAGAGAGAGAGAGAGAGGACAGAGAGAGAGAGAGAGAGAGAGAGCGAGAGAGAGAGAAAGAGAGAGTGAGAGTAAGACACAAGACAGAGAGAGAGAGAGAGAGAGAGAGAGAGAGAGAGAGAGAGAGAGAGAGAGAAAGAGAGAGCGAGAGAGAAAGAGAGAGAGAGCGAGCGAGACAGGACAGAACAGAACAGAGAGAGAAAGAGAGAGAGAGAGAGAGAGAGAGAGAGAGAGAGAGAGAGAGAGAGAGAGAGAGAGAGAGAGAGAGAGAGAGAGAGAGAGAGAGAGAGAGAGAGAGAGAGAGAGCTAGAGAGAGAGAGAGAGAGAGAGAGAGAGAGAGAGAGAGAGAGAGAGAGAGAGAGAGAGAGAGAGAGAGAGAGAGAGAGAGAGAGAGAGAGAGAGAGAGAGAGAGAGAGAGAAAGAGAGAGTGAGAGTAAGACACAAGACAGAGAGAGAGAGAGAGAGAGAGAGAGAGAGAGAGAGAGAGAGAGAGAGAGAGAGAGAGAGAAAGAGAGAGTGAGAGTAAGACACAAGACAGAGAGAGAGAGAGAGAGAGAGAGAGAGAGAGAGAGAGAGAGAGAGAGAGAGAGAGAGAGAGAGAGAGAGAGAGAGAGAAAGAGAGAGAGAGAGTAAGACACAAGACAGAGAGAGAGAGAGAGAGAGAGAGAGAGAGAGAGAGAGAGAGAGAGAGAGAGAGAAAGAGAGAGCGAGAGAGAAAGAGAGAGAGAGCGAGCGAGACAGGACAGAACAGAACAGAGAGAGAGAGAGAGAGAGAGAGAGAGAGAGAGAGAGAGAGAGAGAGAGAGAGAGAGAGAGAGAGAGAGAGAGAGAGAGAGAGAGAGCTAGAGAGGGAGAGAGAGAGAGAGAGAGAGAGAGAGAGAGAGAGAGAGAGAGAGAGAGAGAGAGAGAGAGAGAGAGAGAGAGAGAGAGAGAGAGAGCGATAGAGAGAGAGAGGAGAATTGGGCCACTGGTGTTTTTAATGGTCTGTAGTTATTTAGGTCACTGTTCTCTCTCTAGGGAGAAGGTTAGGGTTTTTATCTCCAGAGAGAGAGAGAGGTATCGGAGAGAGGGAAAGATAGAGGGAGAAGAAGGGCAGAGAGAGAGGGCGACATTGTGAGATAAAAAATGGAGAGAGAGAGAGGGAGAGAGAGGGAGAGAGAGGGAGAGAGAGGGAGAGAGGACAGGAAAGAGCAGGAGAAAAAGAAGGGAGAGAGAGGGGGAGAGAAAGAGGGAGATTTGTACATGTGCTATAACAAGGTATTTGGCCTGTGGCTATTAAAGTATTCTCTCTATTCCCTTTCTATAACCTGATTGGCTAGCAGAATGCTAACTGCTGGCCTAGAGAAAGAGGTGGAGAGGTGATGGAGGATGACACTAGAGAAAGAGGAAGAGAGGTGATGGAGGATGACACTAGAGAAAGAGGTGGAGAGGTGATGGAGGATGACACTAGAGAAAGAGGTGGAGTGGTGATGGAGGATGACACTAGAGAAAGAGGAAGAGAGGTGATGGAGGATGACACTAGAGAAAGAGGTGGAGAGGTGATGGAGGATGACACTAGAGAAAGAGGTGGAGAGGTGATGGAGGATGACACTAGAGAAAGAGGTGGAGAGGTGATGGAGGATGACACTAGAGAAAGAGGTGGAGAGGTGATGGAGGATGACACTAGAGAAAGAAGAAGAGAGGTGATGGAGGATGACACTAGAGAAAGAGGTGGAGAGGTGATGGAGGATGACACTAGAGAAAGAGGTGGAGAGGTGATGGAGGATGACACTAGAGAAAGAGGTGGAGAGGTGATGGAGGATGACACTAGAGAAAGAGGTGGAGAGATGATGGAGGATGACACTAGAGAAAGAGGTGGAGAGGTGATGGAGGATGACACTAGAGACAGAGGTGGAGAGGTGATGGAGGATGACACTAGAGAAAGAGGTGGAGAGGTGATGGAGGATGACACTAGAGAAAGAGGTGGAGAGGTGATGGAGGATGACACTAGATAAAGAGGTGGAGAGGTGATGGAGTATGACACTAGAGAAAGAGGTGGAGAGATGATGGAGGATGACACTAGAGAAAGAGGTGGAGAGGTGATGGAGGATGACACTAGAGAAAGAGGTGGAGAGGTGATGGAGGATGACACTAGAGAAAGAGGTGGAGAGGTGATGGAGGATGACACTAGAGAAAGAGGTGGAGAGGTGATGGAGGATGACACTAGAGAAAGAGGTGGAGAGGTGATGGAGGATGACAATAGAGAAAGAGGTGGAGAGGTGATGGAGGATGACACTAGAGAAAGAGGTGGAGTGGTGATGGAGGATGACACTAGAGAAAGAGGAAGAGAGGTGATGGAGGATGACACTTGAGAAAGAGGTGGAGAGGTGATGGAGGATGACACTAGAGAAAGAGGTGGAGAGGTGATGGAGGATGACACTAGAGAAATAGGTGGAGAGGTGATGGAGGATGACACTAGAGAAAGAGGTGGAGAGGTGATGGAGGATGACACTAGAGAAAGAGGAAGAGAGGTGATGGAGGATGACACTAGAGAAAGAGGTGGAGAGGTGATGGAGGATGACACTAGAGAAAGAGGTGGAGAGGTGATGGAGGATGACACTAGAGAAAGAGGTGGAGAGGTGATGGAGGATGACACTAGAGAAAGAGGTGGAGAGATGATGGAGGATGACACTAGAGAAAGAGGTGGAGAGGTGATGGAGGATGACACTAGAGACAGAGGTGGAGAGGTGATGGAGGATGACACTAGAGAAAGAGGTGGAGAGGTGATGGAGGATGACACTAGAGAAAGAGGTGGAGTGGTGATGGAGGATGACACTAGAGAAAGAGGTGGAGTGGTGATGGAGGATGACACTAGAGAAAGAGGTGGAGAGGTGATGGAGGATGACACTAGAGAAAAGGAGGTGGAGAGGTGATGGAGGATGACACTAGAGAAAGAGGAAGAGAGGTGATGGAGGATGACACTAGAGAAAGAGGTGGAGAGATGATGGAGGATGACACTAGAGAAAGAGGTGGAGAGCTGATGGAGGATGACACTAGAGAAAGAGGTGGAGAGGTGATGGAGGATGACACTAGAGAAAGAGGTGGAGAGGTGATGGAGGATGACAATAGATAAAGAGGTGGAGAGGTGATGGAGTATGACACTAGATAAAGAGGTGGAGAGGTGATGGAGGATGACACTAGAGAAAGAGGAAGAGAGGTGATGGAGGATGACACTAGAGAAAGAGGTGGAGAGCTGATGGAGGATGACACTAGAGAAAGAGGTGGAGAGGTGATGGAGGATGACACTAGAGAAAGAGGTGGAGAGGTGATGGAGGATGACAATAGATAAAGAGGTGGAGAGGTGATGGAGTATGACACTAGATAAAGAGGTGGAGAGGTGATGGAGTATGACACTAGAGAAAGAGGAAGAGAGGTGATGGAGGATGACACTAGAGAAAGAGGTGGAGAGGTGATGGAGGATGACACTAGAGAAAGAGTGGAGAGGTGATGGAGGATGACACTAGAGAAAGAGGTGGAGAGATGATGGAG
>NC_059193.1:14783866-14843866 GCF_020615455.1 Coregonus clupeaformis
GAGAAGAGGAGAGGGCCTAGAACTGAGCCCTGGGGGACACCGGTAGTGAGAGTACAGGGTGCAGAAACAACCTAAAGCCCTTTTACAGCACACACAGCACACACACACACACAAACACGCACACAAACACACACACACATGCACACAGCCCACACACACACACACACACACACACACACACACACACACACACACACACACACACACACACACACACACACACACACACACACACACACACACACACACACACACACACACACACACACACATACCCCCCAGGTTACCTTACTCACATTAAGCTACAACCCCCACCTCAGTGAAACAGAAAGATGTTGTGTGTGTGCAGGGTGAAAGGCTTATGAACAGACTCCATAGCTAATCAATAGCAATCTGCAGCCAGCTCTAGCCATGCTTATGGAACTGAGCTGCAGCTGGCAAGAGGCCAACACCATCTCTGCAGCATCTGGCTAACACACACACACGCACACAAACACAAACATGCATATGCATCACACAGTGAAAATGCACACAAACACACATGCGTGAGGAGAGAGTGAGAGAGAGAGAGAGAGAGAGAGAAAGATAGAGAGAGAGAGAGAGAGACATAGGAGCAATATATATGGTTGTGGTGTGTGACATTGTCCAGGTGTTCAGGAAAGATGGATGAAATCATTTCTCTGCCCTCTCTCCCCCTTTAACCACAGACCATCACTCACTCACACACAATACAGTAACACACACACACAGTTACAGTATTTGCACGGAGGGAGCTGAGTTTCACTTTGTCCTCGTCCCCAAGGAAAGGTGACATTGCTTTGTCTCCTCCACACCTGTGTCTGTGTCTGTGTGTGTGTGTGTGTGTGTGTCTGTGTCTGTGTCTGTGTCTGTGTCTGTGTGTGTGTGTGTTTGTGTGTCTGTGTCTGTGTCTGTGTGTAGCTTGTTTTATAACAGAAGGTTATAAGTGACTCTGAGTATGCGGTGAATGGACACGCTCAGTTCAACATTTTCTTCTTTATGTTTTAGAGAGAGCACAAGGAAGAGAAAATAGAAGGATGAATAGAAGGATGAATAGAAGGATGAAGAGAAGGATGAAGCGTTCAACAAGATAGAGATGGTTTATGAGAAATAGGCAAGGTTGAAAAAGAGAGAGAGAAAGAAAGCGAGGAATAATGTGAGCAAGCCAGCAGAGGGGATGAGAGGAGAAAATGAGATGTTAAAAAGGAGTGAAGGAGAAAATGAGATTGGGGGAATGAAGGAGGGAGGGAGGGAGAGATAGAGGTGGGGATGGAATGAGGGATGGATAGAGGGATGGAATGAGGGATGGATAGAGGGATGGAATGAGGGATGATAGAGGGATGGAATGAGGGATGGATAGAGAGATGGAATGAGGGATGGAGGGAGGGATGGAATGAGGGATGGATAGAGGGATGGAATGAGGGATGGAGGGAGTATAGGTGGATCACATGGTAACTCCACATGCAGATGATACTCCTAAACAAGCAGCCAGGGTAGAGCCAACACACACACACACACACACACACACACACACACACATGCACACACTGAGGAATTTGTGCCCAACCAAATTACCAATAAGAAAATTAATACCTTCATCCACCTATACAAACACACACAACGCTAACACACACTAAATGACACACACACACACACACCCTCTCACCACACACACACATCCCCTCACCACACACACACCCTCTCACCACACACACACCCTCTCTCCACACACACACCCTCTCTCCACACACACACACCCTCTCTCCACACACACACCCTCTCACCACACACACACCCTCTCACCACACACACACCCTCTCTCCACACACACACATCCCCTCACCACACACACACATCCCCTCACCACACACACACCCTCTCACCACACACACACCCTCTCTCCACACACACACCCTCTCTCCACACACACACCCTCTCTCCACACACACATATCCCCTCACCACACACACACCCTCTCACCACACACACACCCTCTCACCACACACACACCCTCTCTCCACACACACACCCTCTCTCCACACACAGACCCTCTCCCCACACACACACACCCTCTCTCCACACACACACCCTCTCACCACACACACACCCTCTTTCCACACACACACATCCCCTCTCCAAAAACACACCCTCTCACCACACACACACACACACACACACACACACACACACACACACACACACACACACACACACACACACACACACACATCCCCTCTCACCACACACACATGTCCACACACGTCCCCTGTGGCGGGACGTGGGATGGAATGAAAGATTTAAAGCATGGACGCCCTTCATTCCCAACACACACACAGATGCACGCACACACACACGTCCCGTTCGGGACGCAGGGGGCTGAAAACCATCTCCATCTGACCTTGAGTAGGAAGTAGAAAAGCTGGAGGGATGAAAAGAGGAGAGGAAAAGGAGTGAAATAATCTGTTTCCTCTGGAGAAGGACAACGACACAACCACACAGATACAGTATACCTCACCCTGATACACACACGTCTCACCATCAACCTCACATACACACACATTTAGCTAAAAGAGCAGAGGATGGAGAGAATCATTTTATTTCATGGTGAAAGAGATGAATAAACGAAGATGGAAAGAGATAAGAGAGTGAAAGAGAGAGAGAGACATTGAAAGAGAGATATATATAGCGAGAGAGTGAGAGACATTGAAAGAGAGAGGTAGAGAGAGAGAAACATTGAAAGAGAGAGAGAGACACATTGAGAGAGAGAGAGATAGAGCGAGAGATACATTGAAAGAGAGAGATAGAGAGAAAGACACATTGAAAGAGAGCTAGAGAGAGATACACATTGAAAGAGAGAGAGATAGAGAGAGACACATTGAAAGAGAGAGAGAGAGAGAGCGAGACACATTGAAAGAGAAAGATAGAGAGATAGAGATATATATATATAGAGAGAGAGCGAGACATTGAAAGAGAGAGCTAGAGAGAGAGGGAGACACATTGAAAGATAAATATATATAGAGAGAGACACATTGAGACATTGAGACACATTGAAAGAGAGAGATAGAGAGAGATAGAGAGAGATAGACACATTGAAAGAGAGATAGAGAGAGAGATAAAGAGAGATACACACATTGAAAGAGAGATAGAGAGCGAGAGACACATTGAAAGAGAGCGATAGATAGAGAGACACATTGAAAGAGAGAGAGAGAGAGCGAGACACATTGAAAGAGAAAGATAGAGAGATAGAGAGAGACACACATTGAAAGAGAGAGAGATAGAGAGAGACACATTGAAAGAAAGATAGAGAGAGAGATATAGAGAGAAACATTGAAAGAGAGAGACAGAGAGAGAGACACATTGAAAGAGAGAGGTATAAAGAGAGAAAGAGAGAGAGACACATTGAAAGAGAGTGAGAGATACATTGAAAGAGAGAGATAGAGAGAGAGACACACAGATTGAAAGATATATATATAGAGAGAAACACATTGAAAGAGAGAGAGAGAGACACATTGAAAGAGAGAGACCGAGAGACACATTGAAAGAGAGATAGAGAGAGAGAGAGAGAGAGACATTGAAAGAGAGAGAGAGAGAGAGAGAGAGAGACATTGAAAGAGATATAGAGAGATAGAGAGAGACACATTGAAGGAGAGATAGAGAGAGATAGAGAGAGATTAACAGAAAGAGCTAGAGAGAGAAACATTGAATTGAATTGAGAAACACATTGAAGGAGAGAGATAACGAGAGAGATAGATAGAGAGAGAGATACATTGAAAGAGAGAGAGAGAGACATTGAAAGAGAGAGATAGAGAGACACATTGAAAGAGAGATAGAGAAAGAGAAAAAACATTGAGAGAGAGACACATTGAAAGAGATAGATAGAGAGACACATTGAAAGAGAGATAGATAGAGAGACACATTGAAAGAGAGATAGATAGAGAGAGAGACATTGAAAGAGAGAGATAGAGAGAGAGAGACATTGAAAGAGAGATAGATAGAGAGAGAGACACATCGAAAGATAGATAGATAGAGAGAGAGACATTGAAAGAGAGATAGATAGAGAGAGAGACATTGAAAGAGAGAGAGATAGACAGAGAGAGACACATTGAAAGAGAGATAGATAGAGAGATAGACATTGAAAGGGAGAGAGATAGAGAGAGAGACACATTGAAAGAGAGAGAGATAAAGAGAGAGATAGAGATACACGTTGAAAGAGAGAGATAGATAGAGAGACACATTGAAAGATATATATATATATAGAGAGAGAGCGATATTGAAAGAGAGAGATAGAGAGACACATTGAAAGAGAGAGATAGAGAAAGAGAAAAAACATTGAGAGAGAGACACATTGAACGAGAGATAGAGAGAGAGATACACATTGAAAGAGAGAGAGATAGAGAGAGAGAGACATTGAAAGAGAGAGATATAGAGAGAGAGAGACATTGAAAGAAAGATAGAGAGCGAGATAGAGAGAGATACACATTGAAAGAGAGATAGAGAGAGAGAGAGACATTGAAAGAGAGAGAGAGAGAGATAGAGAGAGAGACACATTGAAAGAGAGAGATAGAGAGAGACACATTGAAAGACAGAGAGAGACACATTGAAAGAGAGAGAGAGACACATTGAAATAGAGAGATAGAGAGATATAGAGAGAGATAGAGAGAGAGCTAGAGAGAGAGACACATTGAAAGAGAGAGATAAATTGAAAGATAAAGAGAGAGAGAAAAAACATTGAGAGAGAGACACATTGAAAGAGAGAGATAGAGAGAGAGACACATTGAAAGTGAGAGATAGAGAGAGAGACACATTGAAAGAGAGAGATAGAGAGAGAGACACAAATTGAAAGAGAGAGAAAGAGAGAGACACTTTGAATGAGAGATAGAGAGAGAGAGAGAGATACACATTGAAAGGGGGAGATAGAGAGAGAGACAAATTGAAAGAGAGAGAGACACACATTGAAAGATAGAGATAGTGAGAGACACATTGAAAGAGTGACACAATGAAAGAGAAAGAGAGAGACACATTAAAAGAGAGATAGAGCGAGAGAGACACATTGAAAGAGAGAGAGAGACACATTGAAAGATAGATAGAGAGAGAGACACATTGAAAGAGAGATTTTAAGAGAGACACATTGAAAGACAGAGAGAGAGACACATTGAAAGAGAGAGAGAGAGACACATTGAAAGAGAGAGAGATACATTGAAAGATAGAGAGAGAGAGACACATTGAAAGAGAGAGAGATACATTGAAAGAGAAAGATAGAGGGACACATTGAAAGAGAGAGATAGAGAGAAACACATTGAAAGAGAGAGAGAGAGAGAGAGAGAGAGACACATTGAAAGAAATATAGAGAGCGAGATAGAGAGAGATACACATTGAAAGAGAGATAGAGACACAGAGAGAGAGAGAGAGAGAGAGAGAGACATTGAAAGAGAGAGATAGAGAGACACATTGAAAGAGAGAGAGAGAGACATTGAAAGATAGAGATAGAGAGACATATTGAAAGAGAGAGAGATAGAGAGACATATTAAGAGAGAGAGAGAGAGAGAGACAGACATTGAAAGAGATAGAGAGAGAGAGACATTGAAAGAGAGAGAGAGAGAGAGAGAGAGACATATTGAAAGAGAGAGATAGAGAGAGAGAGACACATTGAAAGACAGATTAATAGAGAGAGAGACACATTGAAAGAGAGAGGTAGAGAGATATAGAGAGAGAGATAGAGAGAGAGCTAGAGAGACCTATTGAAAGAGAGAGATAAATTGAAAGATAAAGAGAGAGAGAAAAAACATTGAGAGAGACACACATTGAAAGAGAGAGATAGAGAGAGAGACAAATTGAAAGAGAGAGGTAGAGAGATAGAGAGAGAGACACACATTGAAAGAGAGATACATTGAAAGATAGAGAGAGAGACACATTGAAAGAAAGAGAGAGACATTGAAAGAGAGAGTGAGACACATTGAAAGAGAGAGAGAGACATTGAAAGAGAGAGATAGAGAGACACATTGAAAGAGAGAGAGAGAGAGAGAGAGAGAGATACATATTGAAAGAGAGATAGAGAGAGCGAGAGAGAGAAAGAGACACACTGAAAGAGAGAAATAGAGAGAGAGAGACACATTGAAAGAGAGAGGTAGAAAGAGACACATTGAAAGAGAGCGATAGAGAGAGAGACACATTGAAAGAGAGAGATAGAGAGAGAGAGAGAGACATTGAAAGAGAGAGAGATAGAGAGAGAGAGACACATTGAAAGAGAGAGAGAGAGCGAGAGACACATTGAAAGAGAGCGATAGATAGAGAGACACATTGAAAGAGAGAGAGAGAGAGCGAGACACATTGAAAGAGAAAGATAGAGAGATAGAGAGAGACACACATTGAAAGAGAGAGAGATAGAGAGAGACACATTGAAAGAAAGATAGAGAGAGAGATATAGAGAGAAACATTGAAAGAGAGAGACAGAGAGAGAGACACATTGAAAGAGAGAGGTATAAAGAGAGAAAGAGAGAGAGACACATTGAAAGAGAGTGAGAGATACATTGAAAGAGAGAGATAGAGAGAGAGACACACAGATTGAAAGATATATATATAGAGAGAAACACATTGAAAGAGAGAGATAGAGAGACACATTGAAAGAGAGAGACCGAGAGACACATTGAAAGAGAGATAGAGAGAGAGAGAGAGACATTGAAGAGAGAGAGAGAGAGAGAGAGAGAGAGAGAGAGAGAGAGACATTGAAAGAGATATAGAGAGATAGAGAGAGACACATTGAAGGAGAGATAGAGAGAGATAGAGAGAGATTAACAGAAAGAGCTAGAGAGAGAAACACATTGAAGCAGAGAGATAACGAGAGAGATAGATAGAGAGAGAGATACATTGAAAGAGAGAGAGAGAGGCATTGAAAGAGAGAGATAGAGAGACACATTGAAAGAGAGATAGAGAAAGAGAAAAAAACATTGAGAGAGAGACACATTGAAAGAGATAGATAGAGAGACACATTGAAAGAGAGATAGATAGAGAGAGAGACATTGAAAGAGAGAGATAGAGAGAGAGACATTGAAAGAGAGATAGATAGAGAGAGAGAGACACATTGAAAGATAGATAGATAGAGAGAGAGACATTGAAAGAGAGATAGATAGAGAGAGAGACATTGAAAGAGAGAGAGATAGACAGAGAGAGACACATTGAAAGAGAGATAGATAGAGAGATAGACATTGAAAGGGAGAGAGATAGAGAGAGAGACACATTGAAAGAGAGAGAGATAAAGAGAGAGATAGAGATACAAGTTGAAAGAGAGAGATAGAGAGACACATTGAAAGATATTTATATATATATAGAGAGAGAGAGATATTGAAAGAGAGAGATAGAGAGACACATTGAAAGAGAGAGATAGAGAAAGAGAAAAAACATTGAGAGAGAGACACATTGAACGAGAGATAGAGAGAGAGATACACATTGAAAGAGAGAGAGATAGAGAGAGAGAGACATTGAAAGAGAGAGATATAGAGAGAGAGAGACATTGAAAGAAAGATAGAGAGCGAGATAGAGAGAGATACACATTGAAAGAGAGATAGAGAGAGAGAGAGACATTGAAAGAGAGAGAGAGAGAGATAGAGAGAGAGACACATTGAAAGAGAGAGATAGAGAGAGACACATTGAAAGACAGAGAGAGACACATTGAAAGAGAGAGAGAGACACATTCAAATAGAGAGATAGAGAGATATAGAGAGAGATAGAGAGAGAGCTAGAGAGAGAGACACATTGAAAGAGAGAGATAAATTGAAAGATAAAGAGAGAGAGAAAAAACATTGAGAGAGAGACACATTGAAAGAGAGAGATAGAGAGAGAGACACATTGAAAGTGAGAGATAGAGAGAGAGACACATTGAAAGAGAGAGATAGAGAGAGAGACACAAATTGAAAGAGAGAGAAAGAGAGAGACACTTTGAATGAGAGATAGAGAGAGAGAGAGAGATACACATTGAAAGGGGGAGATAGAGAGAGAGACAAATTGAAAGAGAGAGAGACACACATTGAAAGATAGAGATAGTGAGAGACACATTGAAAGAGAGACACAATGAAAGAGAAAGAGAGAGACACATTAAAAGAGAGATAGAGCGAGAGAGACACATTGAAAGAGAGAGAGAGACACATTGAAAGATAGATAGAGAGAGAGACACATTGAAAGAGAGATTTTAAGAGAGACACATTGAAAGACAGAGAGAGAGACACATTGAAAGAGAGAGAGAGAGACACATTGAAAGAGAGAGAGATACATTGAAAGATAGAGAGAGAGAGACACATTGAAAGAGAGAGAGATACATTGAAAGAGAAAGAAACACATTGAAAGAGAGAGAGAGAGAGAGAGAGAGAGAGAGACACATTGAAAGAAATATAGAGAGCGAGATAGAGAGAGATACACATTGAAAGAGAGATAGAGACACAGAGAGAGAGAGAGAGAGAGAGAGACATTGAAAGAGAGAGATAGAGAGAGAGACACATTGAAAGAGAGAGATAGAAAGAGAGATAGAGAGAGATAGAGAGAGATACACATTGAAAGAGAGAGATAGAGAGACACATTGAAAGAGAGAGAGAGAGACATTGAAAGATAGAGATAGAGAGACACATTGAAAGAGAGAGAGATAGAGAGACATATTAAGAGAGAGAGAGAGAGAGAGAGACATTGAAAGAGATAGAGAGAGAGAGACATTGAAAGAGAGAGAGAGAGACATATTGAAAGAGAGAGATAGAGAGAGAGACACATTGAAAGACAGATTAATAGAGAGAGAGACACATTGAAAGAGAGAGGTAGAGAGATATAGAGAGAGAGATAGAGAGAGAGCTAGAGAGACCTATTGAAAGAGAGAGATAAATTGAAAGATAAAGAGAGAGAGAAAAAACATTGAGAGAGACACACATTGAAAGAGATAGATAGAGAGAGAGACAAATTGAAAGAGAGGTAGAGAGAGATAGAGAGAGAGACACACATTGAAAGAGAGATACATTGAAAGATAGAGAGAGAGACACATTGAAAGAAAGAGAGAGACATTGAAAGAGAGAGTGAGACACATTGAAAGAGAGAGAGAGACATTGAAAGAGAGAGATAGAGAGACACATTGAAAGAGAGAGAGAGAGAGAGAGAGATACATATTGAAAGAGAGATAGAGAGAGCGAGAGAGAGAAAGAGACACACTGAAAGAGAGAAATAGAGAGAGAGAGACACATTGAAAGAGAGAGGTAGAAAGAGACACATTGAAAGAGAGCGATAGAGAGAGAGAGACACATTGAAAGAGAGAGATAGAGAGAGAGAGAGACATTGAAAGAGAGATAGATAGAGAGAGAGAGACACATTGAAAGAGAGAGAGAGAGAGACACATTGAAAGAGAGAGAGATAGAGAGAGAGAGACATTGCAAGAGAGACACAGAGAGAGATACATTGAAAGAGAGAGATAGAGAGACACATTGAAAGAGAGAGAGAAGACACATTGAAAGAGAGTTAGAGAGAGAGAGACAAATTGAAAGGGAGAGATAGAGAGAGAGAGACATTGCAAGAGAGACACAGAGAGAGATACATTGAAAGAGAGAGATAGAGAGACACATTGAAAGAGAGATAGATACACATTGAAAGAGAGAGATAGAGAGAGAGCGAGAGAGAGAGAGACATTGAAAGAGAGAGAGAGAAACATTGAAAGAGAGATAGAGAGAGACACATTGAAAGAGAGAGAGATAGAGAGAGAGACATTGAACGAGAGCGATAGAGAGAGACACATTTAAAGAGATATTTTGAGAGAGAGACATTGAGAGAGAGAGAGACATTGAAAGAGAGAGATAGAGATAGAGAGAGAGAGACACATTGAAAGAGAGAGAGAGACACATTGAAAGAGAGAGAGAGACACATTGAAAGAGAGACAGAGAGAGAGAGACATTGAAAGAGAGAGATAGAGAGACACATTGAAAGAGAGAGAGATAGACACATTGAAAGACAGATTAATAGAGAGAGAGACACATTGAAAGAGAGAGGTAGAGAGATATAGAGAGAGAGATAGAGAGAGAGCTAGAGAGACTTATTGAAATAGAGAGATAAATTGAAAGATAAAGAGAGAGAGAAAAAACATTGAGAGAGACACACATTGAAAGAGAGAGAGATAGAGAGAGAGACAAATTGACAGAGAGAGGTAGAGAGACACATTGAAAGAGAGAGAGAGAGAGAGAGAGAGAGAGATATACATATTGAAAGAGAGATAGAGAGAGCGAGAGAGAGAAAGAAAACACTGAAAGAGAGAAATAGAGAGAGAGAGACACATTGAAAGAGAGAGGTAGAAAGAGACACATTGAAAGAGAGCGATAGAGAGAGAGACACATTGAAAGAGAGAGATAGAGAGAGAGAGAGACATTGAAAGAGAGATAGATAGAGAGAGAGACACACATTGAAAGAGAGAGAGAGACACATTGAAAGAAGGAGAGAGATAGAGAGAGAGAGAGACATTGCAAGAGAGACACAGAGAGAGATACATTGAAAGAGAGAGATAGAGAGACACATTGAAAGAGAGAGAGAGAGACACATTGAAAGAGAGTTAGAGAGAGAGAGACAAATTGAAAGGGAGAGATAGAGAGAGAGAGAGACATTGCAAGAGAGACACAGAGAGAGATACATTGAAAGAGAGAGATAGAGAGACACATTGAAAGAGAGAGATAGAGAGAGAGAGCGAGAGAGAGAGACATTGAAAGAGAGAGAGAGAAACATTGAAAGAGAGATAGAGAGAGACACATTGAAAGAGAGCGATAGAGAGAGAGACACATTGAAAGAGAGAGATAGAGAGAGAGAGAGACATTGAAAGAGAGATAGATAGAGAGACACACATTGAAAGAGAGAGAGAGACACATTGAAAGAAGGAGAGAGATAGAGAGAGAGAGACATTGCAAGAGAGACACAGAGAGAGATACATTGAAAGAGAGAGATAGAGAGACACATTGAAAGAGAGAGAGAGAGACACATTGAAAGAGAGTTAGAGAGAGAGAGACAAATTGAAAGGGAGAGATAGAGAGAGAGAGAGACATTGCAAGAGAGACACAGAGAGAGATACATTGAAAGAGAGAGATAGAGAGACACATTGAAAGAGAGAGATAGAGAGAGAGAGCGAGAGAGAGAGACATTGAAAGAGAGAGAGAGAAACATTGAAAGAGAGATAGAGAGAGACACATTGAAAGAGAGAGAGATAGAGAGAGAGACATTGAACGAGAGAGATAGAGAGAGAGACACATTTAAAGAGATATTTTGAGAGAGAGACATTGAGAGAGAGAGACATTGAAAGAGAGAGATAGAGATAGAGAGAAAGAGACACATTGAAAGAGAGAGAGAGACACATTGAAAGAGAGAGAGAGAGACATTGAAAGAGAGACAGAGAGAGAGACATTGAAAGAGAGAGATAGAGAGACACATTGAAAGAGAGAGAGATAGACACATTGAAAGAGAGAGATAGAGAGAGAGACACATTGAAAGAGAGAGATAGAGAGACACAGTGAGAGAGAGAGAGAGAGAGAGAGAGAGAGAGAGAGAGAGAGAGAGAGAGAGAGAGAGAGAGAGAGAGAGAGAGAGAGAGAGAGAGAGAGAGAGAGAGAGAGAGAGAGAGAGAGAGAGAGAGAGAGAGAGAGAGAGAGAGAGAGAGAGAGAGCGAGAGAGAGAGAGAGAGAGAGAGAGAGAGAGAGAGAGAGAGAGAGAGAGAGAGAGATAGAGAGAGAGAGACAGAGGGACAATGGGAGAAGGTAGAGGGATAGATAGATGGATGGTTGATGACAATGGCCTTGTCCTCTTAACAGACACTGTGACACCACTGTGACTGTCCACTTACAGCAGTGTCAACATGACTAGACAACCAGTACTACTGAATGACTCAGCTCCATACACAGAGTCAAGTGTGTGTGTGTGTGTGTGTGTGTGTGTGTGTGTGTGTGTCTCATAACCATCTGTTCCCACACATGTTATTTGCTTAGCCCCGACACAATCGCACCTCTTCTCTTTTCACATTTCCTCTCTTCTCCTCTTTCTGTCTGTTTGGCATTAATGCGCTAGATGAAAACATGCTGCCATTGACTCTCTGACTGGTGATGTGTCTCTCAACCTTACCTTGGGTTTAAAGGGAATATAACTAGCTCTCACAGTCTCATGTCAGAATTAGACCTTCATCCATGTTTCTCAAACGTTAAATTTCAAAGTTGTTGGAAACTTCAAAGTGTTTAAGGTTAAGTTTAGGCATTAACTCTGAAATCTTACGGTTAGGCATTAACTCCGAATGGTTAAGGTAAGGGTTAAGGTTTGGGATAGGCTGAAATCAAAAATCTCTAAAACAACTTTCTATCACTGGATTCAAACTTGCAACCTTTGGACTTAGATAAATTCTTAGGTCAAAAGTGTGTGTGTGTTTCTGGGTAACATCAGTACCTCTGAACACCAGTAGGGGGAACTAGTGTCTGACAGAGAGAGAGCGAGAGAAAAGAGAGAGGGAAAAGAGAGAAAGAGAATGAATGTAGGAGCAGAGGGAGAGAGATAGAATGGAGAGATATTAGCTACTATTGGAAAGGAGTGTGTGTATGTATGTGTGTGTATGAGAAAGAGTGTTTGTCTATCTATGCACAAAATGTTTATCTTCAGTCCCTCTCCTTTGTCTGAGCTAAGACCATGGCAGGAAGCCAGTAGAGAGAGAGAGAAAGAGGTGTATAGTATTTCCACTCTCCACCTGCTAAATGATTTATGAATGATGCATGATAAATCATCTGCTATTAAAAACAATAATGGAATAATAATCATATCTCCTCTCCTCCGTTTCTCTCCCTCTCTCTATTCTCCTCTAATGATAGACTGATGAGGGGCTGCTGGGTTAATGCCATCCATCTTTTCAGTTAACATCTCTCTCTCTCTCTCTCTCTCTCTCTCTCTCTCTCTCTCTCTCTCTCCCTCCCTCCCTCTTTCTCTCTCTCCCTCCCTCCCTCTATCACTCCCCCTCACTTTCACAGAGGGAGTACTGTTGCCTCATTTGCTGTGTTTCCATGTGTTGTTTCTGTATCTACTTATCAACTATTGAACAGTATGAAAAATGTATGCACTCACTAACTGTAAGTCGCTCTGGATAAGAGTGTCTGCTAAATGACAAAAATGTAAATGTAAAATGAACACACTTGTCAATCACAGGAGAGGTTACACACAGCGTGACAGACCTCACGTGGACCACCCAGTGATATTATCGAATCCAGGCTCTGTCGCAGCCGGCCGCGACCGGGAGACTCATGGGCGGCGCACAATTGGCCCAGCGTCGTCCAGGGTAGGGGAGGGAATGGCCGGCAGGGATGTAGCTCAGTTGATAGAGCATGGCGTTTGCAACGCCAGGGTTGTGGGTTCGTTTCCCATGGGGGGCCAGTATAAAAAAATATATATATATTCACTAACTGTAAGTCGCTCTGGATAAGAGCGTCTGCTAAATGACTAAAATGTAAATGTAAATAGTATGGGAGAGAGGGAGAGAGAGACTAATATAGATGGTAGCATTCATTTTAGTAGTAATAATAGTAGCATGTTCACTTTCCAGTGTAGATTCACACTGAGAGACAGACAGAAACACAAACAGAACGAAAGAAAGAAAGAGAGAAAGAAAGAAAGAAAGAAAGAGAAAAATAAAGAAATATATAGAGAGAGAGAGAGAGAGAGAGAGAGAGAGAGAGAGAGAGAGAGAGAGAGAGAGAGAGAGAGAGAGAGAGACAGAGATATATATATATATATATATATATATATATATAAGAGAGAGAGAGAGAGAGAGAGAGAGAGAGAGAGAGAGAGAGAGAGGCATGGTCAGAAGTTCTAACTGGTAATTAGTCACCATGGTTACCTGTTATAATTCTCTGCCTATGACGTCTATCATCAAGTTGTGTATGTAGAGCCATCAGACAACCTCCTCAATGTAGAGACCGGGCTGGTGTGTGTGTCCTTTCCCTCAGGGCCAAATCTCATTTTATCTCATAAACAACACACAGACACACACACATGCACGAGCACACACACACACACACACACACACACACAAATGAACAACGCAATGTAAACACACTAAATTGTCGACTTAGCTTTTCTAATCACATGCAAATCACAACTGAACAGTGAGGCCAGTGAAATAGAGAAGGAACGAAGCACGGGAATCCTTGTAAATATTGAAGAACACACACATTAATAACTTATGGTGTGAACGGCTGCAAGCTGGAGAACGTCAGCTACCCGCTGTCAGCTAGCTGTCAATCAATGGAATTACTGTTGATCTCAACGCTCACTGCACACACACACACAGATGCATACACACACGCATCTAGACATGCACACAGACACACACACACAGGCACACACAAGCATGCATTATCCCTCCATACACACACAGACACACACATACAGACTCATCCCATACATTACATCAAACATGACCTGAACGTTAAATGTCCAATGCAGCAGTTTCTATCTCAATATCAAATCATTTCTGGGTAACAATAAAGTATCTTACTGTCGGATGGTGTTAAGAGATAGATGAAAGGTGTTGAATGGAGTTGAAAGATGGGACTAATAACAAATAACAACAAATAATAACAAGATAACTAATAATGTAAGCATACTGTGTCCATAATAAGTATATACAGTGAGGGAAAAAAGTATTTGATCCCCTGCTGATTTTGTACGTTTGCCCACTGATATAGAAATGATCAGTCTATAATTTTAATGGTAGGTTTATTTGAACAGTGAGAGACAGAATAACAAAACTGTCATGAGCCCTCTCACTCCACCGGGTTACCACCTTAATTGGTTTCCACTATCTTCCACTCTGCTCACCTCCCTCTCTCTACTCAGCCTAACTAGCTCCACCTGTCCCTGCTCTGCTCGGCTCTAATTTCTCTGCCAGCTGCGCTGCATTACCCACTAACCTCTCCCAGTATTTAAAGTCCCGTCTCTCAGCTCTCCTGGGTCAGATCGTCTGCAAAGCTCACACCCGGAACCTGTTTGCTCGCGCTTCTGGCTCACCCTGGTTTTGTGACCCCGGACCTGCCTGGTTTTTGGATACTCTTCTGCCTCAGGAGATCCAGACCTGCTTCTGCCATTACGACTCCTGACTACTCTTCAATCCCGGTAACTCTGACCAGCCTTCTGCCTTGCTACTACGTATTTTGGATTTCCCTTGAACTGTACTGCTGCCTGGTTTCATTCCGCCCCGTTGTGTCTGTGTTTCCCCCCCCAGGACTTCTGGACCACCAACCACCGGCGTCATCGGACGCATCGCTGCCACTGGGGGGAGGCACAGACCCAGCACATCGGACGGGATAACCCCTGGAGCCTTCACTCACTCCCTACATCCCTTTCCCTTTAAGTTTAAATAAACTTTCTGGTGTGACGCAATTGTGGTCCTCTTGTCGTCTGTCTGAACCGTGACAGTACGATCTGACCATCATGGACTCAGCGCACACTTCCCCGACATGGAAACCGAAGAGCCTGAGCAACCCACCGCCATGCTACGCCTGGAACACACTGAGAGAGAGCTAGGCCGCATGAGCGGCGTCATCTCCTCTCTGCTTCAGGTCGGCCACCAACAGCATCAGCAGTTCCAGCAGCACCAGCAGCAGTCCCAGCAGCAGCAACAACAACTCGCCATGATCATTCAACTCCTCACCAACCTGACCCCAGCCAGTCTGCCCACCAGCCCTGCCCCCGAGTTACCTGCCCCGGTCATTGCAGCCGCTGCTCCGAACCCAAGATTGGAAACCCCGAGCGGTTCAACGGCGATTCAACCCAGGTCCGGCCATTCCTGACTAGCTGCCGACTTCAGTTCTCCTTGCAGCCAAGGACCTTCGCCACGGAGGGGCTAAAGTTGGGTATGCCATCACTCACCTGACGGGCCGAGCTCGACTCTGGGGAACAGCAGAGTTCGAACGTCAAACCCCCGCATGTGCAACCTTCGACCTGTTTGCTGAGGAGATGCTGAAGGTGTTTGACCTGGATTCCCCAACCGCAGAGGCGTCTCGTGAACTGTTCAGTATTCGACAAGGCAGACGTACAGTCGCAGACCATTCCATCGACTTCCGAACCCTGGCTAGACGAAGTTCTTGGAACACACCATCGTTGGTGGACGCGTTCTTCCATAGTTTGGCTGACTATATCAAGGACGAGTTGGTCTCCCATGAACTGCCTTCCACTCTTGATGAAGCCATCGCACTGACTGTCAGGATCGACAGTAGGATACAGACCCGTCGTCGTGGGAGGGGGGCGCCAAGGTCCACCTACTACCGGCATTCGGAGAGATCCGACTGGGCTCCTGTCATCTACTGCCACTCACCCAGGTCAGCTTGATCAGTCTGAGCCTATGGAGATTGGGCGAGCCTCTCTCACTCCTGCAGAGCGCCAGCGACGCTCACCTCAAACCTCTGCCTCTATTGTGGAGGTGATGGACATCGTGTGGTAACCTGCCCTTTAAAGGGCCGAAGCTCACCGGGCATAGGGGGAGTCCGGTTGAGTTCAATGACCATCCAGTCCTCCGACCGCAAACCCCTGCTGCAAGTTCACCTCCGCCTCCCTGACTCAACTCACACCCTGGCTGCTCTGGTGGATTCTGGCGCCGAAGCCAACATAATGGACATCAAGCTGGCACGCCAACTGGGACTGGAGAACCTCCGTTTGACACCTCCTATTCCTGCCCGGGCACTGGACGGACACTTACTCGGATCGGTCACTCATGTCACGGCCCCGGTCTCGATGGGTCTGTCCGGAAACCATCAAGAAACTATCCAGTTTCACCTGCTCCCCTCTCCAGGCCAACCCCTCATCCTGGGTTACCCATGGCTCCGCCCGGCACAACCCTCAGCTCGACTGGGTGACCGGGGTGATCAGGGAGTGGGGAGAGGACTGCCACGAACCTGCCTGCTTGCCGCCGCACTACCCCCTCGGCCAGTACCTACTAACTCCGCTCCTGACCCCTCCAAGGACCCTGTGTCGATTCTGCCAAGTCCCTGCATCGTTGCAGCTCTGACCTGGGCTGTTGAGGAACAGGTGCTGGAGGCTCTCCGTAACCAGCCAGGTCCCAGCACTTGCCCAGCTGACCGCCTTTTTGTCCCTGAAGACCTGAGGTCCCAGGTCGTTCAGTGGGGACATGACTCCCGCCTAGCTTGTCACCCTGGCTCCACCCGCACTTACAACCTGCTCGCCCAGAGGTTCTGGTGGCCCTCTCTGAGGAAGGATGTACGGGAATTCGTCCAAGCCTGCCCCATCTGCAACCAACACAAGTCGTTCTGCCAGCCCCCAGCCGGATTGCTGCAGCCCCTGCCTGTGCCCAGGAGTCCGCTGGTCCCTGCTGCGCCTTGTCCTCCTCCTCCACGGCTCGTCGATGGTGGTCTGGTTTACACCGTCCGCCGCCTGCTTCGGTCCAGACGGAGGGGTAGGGGTCTCCAGTACCTCATTGACTGGGAGGGCTATGGACCTGAGGAAAGGACCTGGGTGCCAGCTAGTCGGATTGTGGATAGGACTCTCATCACCGCTTTCCACCAACGGCATCCTGATCAACCTGCAATCCGTAGGGGCCGCCCCAGAGGGATCCCTAACCGTCCGGCCCGCTCGGCTTCCTGTCCTGTGCCTGATCCTGTCTCGGGACCTGTCCCATCTCCCGACCCACGGCCCTCCGGCTTCCTCCGAGGATGAGGACGTTCACTCGGGACCGTTCGGAGGAGTTCTAGCCCTCCTCCGGCTCCCCTCCTCCGCCCGGCGTGGTGTTGCTCTTGGGACTTCTGGGGCCGTCCCTTGGGGGTTCTGTCATGAGCCCTCTCACTCCACCGGGTTACCACCTTAATTGGTTTCCACTATCTTCCACTCTGCTCACCTCCCTCTCTCTACTCAGCCTAACTAGCTCCACCTGTCCCTGCTCTGCTCGGCTCTAATTTCTCTGCCAGCTGCGCTGCATTACCCACTAACCTCTCCCAGTATTTAAAGTCCCGTCTCTCAGCTCTCCTGGGTCAGATCGTCTGCAAAGCTCACACCCGGAACCTGTTTGCTCGCGCTTCTGGCTCACCCTGGTTTTGTGACCCCCGGACCTGCCTGGTTTTTGGATACTCTTCTGCCTCAGGAGATCCAGACCTGCTTCTGCCATTACGACTCCTGACTACTCTTCAATCCCGGTAACTCTGACCAGCCTTCTGCCTTGCTACTACGTATTTTGGATTTCCCTTGAACTGTACTGCTGCCTGGTTTCATTCCGCCCCGTTGTGTCTGTGTTTCCTCCCCCCCCCCCCAGGACTTCTGGACCACCAACCACCGGCGTCATCGGACGCATCGCTGCCACTGGGGGAGGCACAGACCCAGCACATCGGACGGGATAACCCCTGGAGCCTTCACTCACTCCCTACATCCCTTTCCCTTTAAGTTTAAATAAACTTTCTGGTGTGACGCAATTGTGGTCCTCTTGTCGTCTGTCTGAACCGTGACAAAAACAAAAAATCCAGAAACACGCATGTCAAAAATGTTATAAATTGATTTGCATTTTAATGAGGGAAATAAGTATTTGACCCCTCTGCAAAACATGACTTAGTACTTAGTGGCAAAATCCTTGTTGGCAATCACAGAGGTCAGACGTTTCTTGTAGTTGGCCACCAGGTTTGCACACATCTCAGGAGGGATTTTGTTCCACTCCTCTTTGCAGATCTTCTCCAAGTCATTAAGGTTTCGAGGCTGATGTTTGGCAACTCGAACCTTCAGCTCCCTCCACATATTTTCTATGGGATTAAGGTCTGGAGACTGGCTAGGCCACTCCAGGACCTTAATGTGCTTCTTCTTAAGCCACTCCTTTGTTGCCTTGGCCGTGTGTTTTGGGTCATTGTCATGCTGGAATACCCATTTACGACCCATTTTCAATGCCCTGGCTGAAAAAAAAAAATATAAAAAAAACAGATACAAAAAAGTGGAAAAACGAGAGAAATAAAAAATATAAAAAATATAATAAAATAAATATTTATAAAAAATAGATATGGCATATAGAAGCAAACCGGATGGACATCATGAAAATGATCGGAGAGGTCGAGAGTAGAAGAAGTTCAGGAGCAAAAACAAATAAAATAGAATTATTGTAAAATTGACAGTGTCCATAAAATGTAGATAGTAAGTATAAACTGGAAGTAGAGGCCTAAGCATTGTTGTTCACAAATTTACCCCAAGTAGGGAAAGGATGGCAGGGTTGAAAAGTAATAAAGGGGAGTATATATATATATATATATATATATATATATATATATATATATATATAAAACATGGGGGATTGGAAGTGATGCAGACAATTACATTGATGGAAGTTACAATCTATCTGCAATATTAAGCTGAAAATAAACAAAACTAGCTTCTTAGCTAAGAACAATTTCTCAAGCAAGAATTTTGCTAGGATTGTCTGGGAATGGTCTGAGTGGGGAGGGGGAAAGTGAAAACTAGCTGTTATTGGCAGAGAGGTATGGAACTCTCTTTCTAACTAATTTACCGGCTGGTGATGACACCAGGCAGGCCAAAACTCCTTCCCACCAAAACTTTTAAACAGCTCTTACACTAAATGGGCATTATCATCCAAATTGAGTTTTTGACTGCACTGGGCCTTTAACCAGACACACACACAGACACACAGACACACAGACACACACACACACACACATACACACATGCCATACATTACATCAAACATACATGAGTGTTATTCAGACAAGATCGCACACAAACACACACAGAACATAACATCCCCCTACACACATCATAGAGACATCCCCCTACACACATCATAGACACATCCCCCTACACACTACTGCACATTTCATCTCCAATCTCTGGGGTCATCTCTGGAGTCTGTCCTTCAAACACAGCATCAGGGGAGAGAGCCCTGGGCTAAATGTACGTGAGAGAAAGGCTCATGTTTTGAAGCCTCTAGGCTGTGTGTGTGTGTATATCTGTGTGTGTGTATGTATGTGTGTGTGCGTGTGTGAGAGCGGTACTGGGAGACCAGGGATTCGCTCCGGCAGGCTCAGCTAAGAGGTCCGTGCCTCGCTGCAATACGGTAGCACCAGGGGAGTGAAGCAAGGATCTTACCTGTCTCATGAGCGTGAGAGAGGGTCTTCGCCCTCCCGATGTTGCCTGAGTGATGCATCATTCCTCCGCAGATCTGTCTATCATTTATCCTTCTCTCCTCCTCTCCACACTCCTCTCCTCCACTCCTCTCCTCCACTTCTCTTCTATTGAGCCGTCACCAGTCCTTTTATAGTATCCTCAGTCCTCTTCTCTCCTCAGTCCTGTCCTCTCCTCAGTCCTCTTCTCTCCTCAGCCCTGTCCTCTCCTCAGTCCTGTCCTCTCCTCAGTCCTGTCCTCTCCTCAGTCCTCTTCTCTCCTCAGTCCTGTCCTCTCCTCAGTCCTGTCCTCTCCTCAGTCCTCTTCTCTCCTCAGTCCGTTAAACACAATCCACCAGCGGAGCGCGAGAGCAGAGAGCTGACACACACTCACACACAGCAGAGTGAGCCAAAGCACACACACACACACACACCCCTGATCTCACACACACACAGCCTGGGCTAGACAGCCCTCCGCTGCCTGCCAGCCCTGAGATCACGCTCTACGTCTCCACTACACTCCTCCGCTCCTCTCCTCCTGTTGTCCTCCTCTATTCCCTGGTTTCATTTTCTCCCTCCTTTTCTCAGCCCTCCTCTGAGCAAAAAGACATGGTTGGATGGATGCTGAGGCAAAGAAAGAGCACCTTTCAACCTCTCCTAGGAGAAAAGATGGAGAGAGGGAGCTTCCTCTGTGTGCACATGGCTGAGACTGGTAGCAGACTTCTCTAGCGCCGCAGAGAGAGGGAGAGACGGGGGGGTGAGAGAATGTGTGAGGGAAAGAGAGGGTGGGGGAGTGAGAGCACAAGATAGAAATAGAGCGAAAGACAACAAGAAGGGGTGGGTGAACGGGAAAAGAGAGAGAGAGAGCGAGCGAGAGAGCAAGACAGAGGGGCAAATCATTGGAATGTGACAAAGCATGTTCATCAAAGACAGAGGAGATAGAAAGGAGAGAGAGAGAGCGAGGGATGAGAGGAGAGCTGGAAATAAGAGTGGGAGGGAGGGACGGTTTAGAGGAAAGCAGGAAAGAAGAGAGAGGGAGGGTGGAGCAAAGAGAGGGAGTGAAATACATTGGGAAGAGAAAAGTGGGTCCAGGATGTAAAAGGAGAGAGGGATCACATTAGGGATGAGAGAAGAGAGGAGAGGGAGGAGAGAGGAGAGAGGAGAGGAGAGAGAGAGAGAGAGGAGAGAGAGGAGAGGAGAGGAGAGGAGGGAGAGGAGAGGAGAGAGAGGAGAGGAGAGGAGAGGAGGAGAGAGGAGAGAGGAGAGATAGGGAGGAGAGAGGAGAGGAGAGGGAGGAGAAAGGAGAGAGGAGAGAGGAGAGGAGAGGAGAGTAGAGAGAGAGAGGAGAGAGGAGAGAGGAGAGATAGGGAGGAGAGAGGAGAGGAGAGGGGAGAGAGGATAGAGGAGAGAGGAGAGAGGGATAACATGAGGGAGGAGAGAGCAGAGAGGGAGGAGAGAGGAGAGAGGACACTGCGGCTATCTAGCAGTCAGACAGGCAGTCATATGTCTGACCTCATAGAGAATGTCTGGATCTGCAGCTCATATAGAGTGTCTGGATCCACAGCTCATAGAGAGTGTCTGGGTCCACAGCTCATAGAGAGTGTCTGGATCCACAGCTTATAGAGAGTGTCTGGGTCCACAGCTCATAGAGAGTGTCTGGATCTACAGCTCATAGAGAGTGTCTGGATCTACAGCTCATAGAGAGTGTCTGGATCTACAGCTCATAGAGAGTGTCTGGGTCCACAGCTCATAGAGAGTGTCTGGATCCACAGCTCATAGAGAGTGTCTGGATCCACAGCTCACAGAGAGTGTCTGGATCTACAGCTCATAGAGAGTGTCTGGATCCACAGCTTATAGAGAGTGTCTGGGTCCACAGCTCATAGAGAGTGTCTGGATCCACAGCTCATAGAGTAACATACTGTGGAGGGAACACAGGCAGGCAGAAGACTTGATGCAGGAGCTACCACTATAAACAGACACATACTACTCTCTATGTTTTACCATCACCCCTACAGACCACACCTCTCTGTACAAATCAATTCAATGAACACTTTATTGCCAATGGACAGTGGTTGATAGGAGAGTCCTCTTGCTCCTTTGTCCTGTACTACAGGTGCCAGCTGGCTGCACCTCTCTCTGTGTCCAGCAGAGGGCAGCGTGCAGGAGAACACGTCACCTGCTAACAGACAGACGGTGTGAGCGTGCGTGTGTGTGTCTGTGTGTGTATGTGCACGTGAGTGTGATATAATGATTTACAGCAGGTTTAGAGCTGTAAGGTGTGGTGCAGTGGCGGTTGGTGACATTTAAGATGAGGGAGGAGCATGGCCTTATTTCTATTACAGCATATTGGATGACTGTCATTCATATTCCATTCACCCAGTTCAATGTAACATCGATAGGTTTAAGCTACTACATCATACTCAAATTGTCCCTATACCCATCATGAGGTGGCTCCAGAAGTCATAATTACTGTATAAGTCTATGGAAGGGGATGAGAACCATGAGCCTCCTAGGTTTTGTATTGAAGTCAATGTACCCAGAGGAGGTCGAAAGCTAGCTGTCCTCCGGCTACACCATGGTGCTAACCTACAGAGTGTGTTTTAATCAATTATTTGATGACATGTGAATATATTTTGTATCGTTTTATCTAAAAAGGATAACTGTTTAAATGTTTCACTATAAAATAATAAAATTAAATTCACTGAGGAAGATGGTCCTCCCCCTCCTCCTCTGAGGAGCCTCCACTGGTGTGGTGTGTATTTCAGAGCCCACTAAGCACTGACCCTTGTGTTCCTAGTAGTGCTGAGTGATTAGTGCTTTTGGAGGTCGGTTCGGTACGGTTAAATTATTTAAAAATTATCACTTTGTTTAAATTTATTTTTTTAAATTTTGGTAATTTTTTTTAACAGTAAATGCATTATGCATTATGTGGCTTGAACGCTGTAACAACACAGAATACAAAAATTAATACAAGTCCCATGATGGTAGTGACTGCCCATTACGGCTGATCACTTATTAACCCATCATTTATTCACATTACTTTACTTTAATAAAATATTTCAATTGTTGTGTATATTACATTTGTTTTATTTGATGACTTTATTATTTCATTCCAGGGCATCATCTCATCTCTATAGAGCTGCTGCCTATGCTGTCTGACAACATCACTATTTTAGTAGTTCTTCAAAGTAAATAAGGCAGACTTATATGACTGCTGAATACCAACTATCAATCACATCTTAGATCATGTATTTTCAGGTAGAGATAACTTGTTCTCTATCCCTCTACATTGCGCATTCTTCTCTCCTCTCTCCATCTCCGTGTCTGCCCCACACAGACCGGACAAGTAGATGCACAATGGATTATGGTCATTGTAGGTAATTACCACGTTTTCTGCGTTAAACTACTTCATCACCAGTGAAGTATGAAAATGTACGTTACTCACTACTATAAGTTGCTCTGGATAAAAGTGTCTGCTTAATGACCTAACTGTAATGTAAGTCAGTGGGTGTACACAGATGGCCTCATCATATCCCAGTAGACAGGAGTGATAGGAGCCTGATGGCAGCAGCCCCACTACAGTGGGGAGAGGAGAGGAGAGGAGAAGTTGCTCGGCTTTCTATATGGTCCTGCTACCATTCATCATGGTAAAGACACTAACAAATGGCTTTTCTTGACAACACCTTGTAGTACTCAGTCATGTACACATACACAGGCACAAGCAGGTACTGTAGTGACACATTAGCCTGCTGTAGGAACGTACAGTCTGGTATAGGAACGTACAGTCTGGTATAGGAACGTACAGTCTGGTGTAGGAACGTACAGTCTGGTATAGGAACGTACAGTCTGGTGTAGGAACGTACAGTCTGGTATAGGAACGTACAGTCTGGTATAGGAACGTACAGTCTGGTATAGGAACGTACAGTCTGGTATAGGAACGTACAGTCTGGTATAGGAACGTACAGTCTGGTATAGGAACGTACAGTCTGGTGTAGGAACGTACAGTCTGGTATAGGAACGTACAGTCTGGTATAGGAACGTACAGTCTGGTGTAGGAACGTACAGTCTGGTATAGGAACGTACAGTCTGGTATAGGAACGTACAGTCTGGTATAGGAACGTACAGTCTGGTATAGGAACGTACAGTCTGGTGTAGGAACGTACAGTCTGGTATAGGAACGTACAGTCTGGTATAGGAACGTACAGTCTGGTGTAGGAACGTACAGTCTGGTGTAGGAACGTACAGTCTGGTGTAGGAACGTACAGTCTGGTGTAGGAACGTACAGTCTGGTATAGGAACTGTGACGTCACGAGAGGCTACACAGCTTTCAGCGGGATTGCTCAAGTAGTGCAAGGAGACAAGGTTCAAACAAAACAAGGATTTTATTATAGGTCTTGGGAAATTAACGAAAATATAACAAAATTCTGTTCTCTTGTGGCTCTTTAAGGGTTAACAGTTCAGGGATGTCTCTTACGTATTTCCACAGGTGCATATATCCAAAGGTGAGTATTTCCCAAAGGTAAGTATCTCCAAATCCTTATATTCCTCATGGAAGTGGACGTGCAGCACTCTTGTCCTCCAGAGAGCCCAGGTTGGAGACTGTGTCTCTTCCCTTCCCAAACCTTCAGCTCATCAGCTCCTCATTTGTTTCAGCTGCGTGGGAAGATTGGCCATAGAGGGGTGGAGTTCCCGACCATACCAGCAGATGGAGCCATAGCTGTCTGGGTTTGCAGCCACCTCAGGGGGATGTAACGTCCCTCCAGGACACAGCCTCTCGTGACATCACACATCCCCCCTCTCGGGACCGACGTCCTCGTCGGGGTAAAGGCAGCGAAGAAGGCATCACGCCGGGAGAGGGCGTCCGCATTGCCGTGGTGCTTGCCAGCCTGCTCTCTCTTCAACTCCTCCACCTCTAGGACCAGGGACTCAGCCTCCTGTTGTCTCTCCTTGAGTTTCTTACTGAACGCATCAGCCTTGGTTTTAGCAGAGTTTAGCTTCTGTTGAGCAGCTTTCAGTTCCTTCTCTCTCTCTGCCTCCGCATTCTTCATCTTGTTCTCCAACACCTTGTACTTCTCCTCTGCCTTCTTCTGGACCTCCTTACTACTGCGCAGGGTCTCCTCACACTCCTCGATGGTCCTGCGCAGCCTCTCCAGCTCCTCCTGTTGCTTATGGAAGGAGCTCTGTTGGAGTTTAGCCTGGAGGATATCTAACTCTTCTGTCTTCATGTCTAACTGTTGCTTTAACAAACGATACCTCTCAGCGGTCGCCCTTCAGACCAGACAGTTCCTTGTCCAGATTCTGTAGCTCCGTCTCTGTGTCGGTCTGGGCACCTGCCATCCCTATCAGAGCCCGGGCGGGAGTGAGTAATTCGGAGGATTGCACCGGAGCCTTCCCAGGATGAGTCTTGCCTCTCCGTTTCCGAGGTACTCGGGTTATCCTCTCCTGAGACTCTCTCCAGAGTGGGTAAAAGGCTGGGCAGTCTCGTCCAATTAGGACAGGGACGGGGAGGGAATCAACCACCCCCGCCGTCGTGTGTATGGTTCCCCGTGTGCTGGTCATTGTAAGTTCAGTAATGGGGTATTCTCTGGTGTCCCCATGGACACAGGAAACTGGGAGGACTTTCCCCGGGGTCAGACACGTTGGGCCCACCAAATCCTTACGCACCAGGGTGGCCCGGCTACCAGAATCCAGTAAGGCCTCCACATCATGGTGATTCACAGTTACCGGGCAGGTGGGGGTCGATCTGGGCCGCCATCTACGACTCCCAAGAGCGAGGCAAAACGGTGTGTGGGTGCTGAGCTGGAGGACTCCGCAGTGGGCATAGGTTCATCGGCTGGTTTCCCACACTGCCAGGAGATATGTCCCATCTCCCCACACCGGTAACACTGTCGAGTTTCCCCCTCCTGGTGTACTCTTCTTGGACCCGCCTGGTTTCTGGCTCCCCCTGGAGCCGGGATAAGTCCTGACGTGGCTGGGTTCGAGACCTTGGGGTCCTTTGGACGGGTTCTTCCCATTTGTGGTGGGGCCGCACTCCTGGGGTCTTTTCGGGAAGCATTCAGCATCTCCGCTGTGGCCTGGTACTTTTCCACAGCTTCCACGGTCAGATCAGCCGTGGTCAAGGCCTGTTGACTGATGAACCGTTTTGCCTCATAAGGCAGGGGCGCGTAGGTAACGATCCACCACAACGGCCTCCACCACCGCCGCTGCTGTATTCCTCTGCGGATCCAGCCATTTCCTTGCGATTCGGACAAGTTCATGCATCTGCGCCCGAGGAGGTTGGTCTGGTTGGAAGGTCCAGCTGTGAAAGCGCTGGGCCATACCAAACTTTGTGAGTCCATATCTGCTGAGGATCTCAGACTTCAGGGCATCATAGTCAGTAACCTGGTCAGGGCCCAGGTCCCGGACAGCATTCAGCGATTCCCCGGTTAGAAAGGGGGGCTAACAGACCAACCCACTGTTGCTTGGGCCAGGCTTCCCTAGTGGCCGTGGCCTCAAATGCATGCAGGTATGCCTCAATGTCATCGGTAGCTCCCATCTTAGATATAAAGTCACTTGCCTTTATTGGGCGGGTATTTTGGACCACCCTCTGTCTCTGCAACTGCAATTCCTCTGCCTTCAGAAGGTTGGCTTTCTTTTGCTCCTCCAAGAGAGCCACGTTTGCTTGCATCTGGGCTTGCTGGCCAGCAACAAGGGCTTTCAATATGTCCTCCATTTCAGTCGGCGGGGAGCCTACGGCCAACTTGGAAAACTGGGTGATCAAACCTTCGGTATCCTCCTCTGACATGCACTATTAACGCTTGAGCGTGCCCGTATTCTCCACCATCTGTGACGTCACGAGAGGCTACACAGCTTTCAGCGGGATTGCTCAAGTAGTGCAAGGAGACAAGGTTCAAACAAAACAAGGATTTTATTATAGGTCTTGGGAAATTAACGAAAATATAACAAAATTCTGTTCTCTTGTGGCTCTTTAAGGGTTAACAGTTCAGGGATGTCTCTTACGTATTTCCACAGGTGCATATATCCAAAGGTGAGTATTTCCCAAAGGTAAGTATCTCCAAATCCTTATATTCCTCATGGAAGTGGACGTGCAGCACTCTTGTCCTCCAGAGAGCCCAGGTTGGAGACTGTGTCTCTTCCCTTCCCAAACCTTCAGCTCATCAGCTCCTCATTTGTTTCAGCTGCGTGGGAAGATTGGCCATAGAGGGGTGGAGTTCCCGACCATACCAGCAGATGGAGCCATAGCTGTCTGGGTTTGCAGCCACCTCAGGGGGATGTAACGTCCCTCCAGGACACAGCCTCTCGTGACATCACAGAACGTACAGTCTGGTATAGGAACGTACAGTCTGGTGTAGGAACGTACAGTCTGGTGTAGGAACGTACAGTCTGGTGTAGGAACGTACAGTCTGGTATAGGAACGTACAGTCTGGTGTAGGAACGTACAGTCTGGTGTAGGAACGTACAGTCTGGTGTAGGAACGTACAATCTGGTATAGGAACGTACAGTCTGGTATAGGAACGTACAGTCTGGTATAGGAACGTACAGTCTGGTATAGGAATGTACAGTCTGGTATAGGAACGTACAGTCTGGTATAGGAACGTACAGTCTGGTGTAGGAATGTACAGTCTGGTATAGGAACGTACAGTCTGGTATAGGAACGTACAGTCTGGTATAGGAACGTACAGTCTGGTATAGGAACGTAGAGTCTGGTGTAGGAACGTACAGTCTGGTATAGGAATGTACAGTCTGGTATAGGAACGTACAGTCTGGTATAGGAACGTACAGTCTGGTATAGGAACGTACAGTCTGGTATAGGAACGTACAGTCTGGTATAGGAATGTACAGTCTGGTATAGGAACGTACAGTCTGGTGTAGGAACGTACAGTCTGGTATAGGAACGTACAGTCTGGTATAGGAACGTACAGTCTGGTATAGGAACGTACAGTCTGGTATAGGAACGTACAGTCTGGTATAGGAACGTACAGTCTGGTATAGGAACGTACAGTCTGGTATAGGAACGTACAGTCTGGTATAGGAATGTACAGTCTGGTGTAGGAACGTACAGTCTGGTGTAGGAACGTACAGTCTGGTGTAGGAACGTACAGTCTGGTATAGGAACGAGTAGAAGGAGCGAATGAAAATGTCAGAGAGAGAGAGAGAGCGCAGAGAAAAGAGGAGGAGGAGGGAGACAGGAAGGAAGATGTGAAGCTGGAATAGCATAATCACTGGAGATAAGTGTAAAATCACTTCAACAGAGAGGACGGAGAGCGAGTGCCTCTCCCCCTCTCTTCCCTTCCTTTCATTCTCTCTTTCTCCTTTCTCTTTCTACCTCTCTCCCTGCTTTTTGGCTCTTACCCCTCTAACTCTCTCAATTCAATTCAATTCAATTTAAGGGCTTTATTGGCATGGATTTCCCATGCCAATAAAGCCCTTAAATTGAATTTGTTTTAACATTGCCAAAGCAAGTGAAGTAGATAGTAAACAAAAGTGAAATAAACTATAAATATTAACAGTAAACATTACACTCAGAAGTTTCAAAAGAATAAAGACATTTCAAATGTCATATTATGTATATATACAGTGTTGTAACAATGTGCAAATAGTTAAAGTACAAATTGGAAAATAAATAAACATAAATATGGGTTGTATTTACAATGGTGTTTGTTCTTCACTGGTTGCCCTTTTCTTGTGGCATCAGGTCACAAATCTTGCAGCTGTGATGGCACACTGTGGTTTTTCACCCAGTAGATAAGGGAGTTTATCAAAATTGGGTTTGTTTTCGAATTCTTTGTGGATCGCTGTAATCTGAGGGAAATATGTGTCTCTAATATGGTCATACATTTGGCAGGAGGTTAGGAAGTGCAGCTCAGTTTCCACCTCATTTTGTGGGCAGTGTGCACATAGCCTGTCTTCTCTTGAGAGCCAGGTCTGCCTACGGCGGCCTTTCTCAATAGCAAGGCTATGCTCACTGAGTCTGTACATAGTCAAAGCTTTCCTTAAGTTTGGGTCAGTCACAGTGGTCAGGTATTCTGCCACTGTGTACTCTCTGTTTAGGGCCAAATAGCCTTCTAGTTTGCTCTGTTTTTTTGTTTGTTCTTTCCAATGTGTCAAGTAATTCTCTTTTTGTTTTCTCATGATTTGGTTGGGTCTAATTGTGTTGTTGTTGTTGTTGTTGTCCTGGGGCTGTGTGGGGTCTGTTTGTGTTTGTGAAAAGAGCCCCAGGACAAGCTTACTTATGGGACTCTTCTCCAAGTTCATCTCTCTGTAGTTGATGGCTTTGTTATGGAAGGTTTGGGAATCGCTTCCTTTTAAGTGGTTATAGAATTTAACGGCTCTTTTCTGGATTTTGATAATTAGCGGGTATTGGCCTAATTCTGCTCTGCATGCATTATTTGGTGTTTTACGTTGTACACGGAGGATGTTTTTTGCAGAATTCTGCATGCAGAGTCTCAATTTGGTGTTTGTCCCATTTTGTGAATTCTTGGTTGGTGAGCGGACCCCAGACCTCACAACCATAAAGGGCAATGGGTTCTATAACTGATTCAAGTATTTTTAGCCAGATCCTAATTGGTATGTCAAATTGTATGTTCCTTTTGATGGCATAGAAGGCCCTTCTTGCCTTCTCTCTTAGATCGTTCACAGCTTTGTGGAAGTTACCTGTGGCGCTGATGTTTAGGCCGAGGTATGTATAGTTTTTTGTGTGCTCTAGGGCAACGGTGTCTAGATGGAATTTGTATTTGTGGTCCTGGCAACTGGACCTTTTTTGGAACACCATTATTTTTGTCTTACTGAGATTTACTGTCAGAGCCCAGGTCTGACAGAATCTGTGCAGAAGATCTAGGTGCTGCTGTAGGCCCTCCTTGGTTGGTGACAGAAGCACCAGATCATTAGCAAACAGAAGACATTTGACTTCAGATTCTAGTAGGGTGAGGCCGGGTGCTGCTGACTGTTCTAGTGCCCTCGCCAATTCGTTGATATATATGTTGAAGAGGGTGGGGCTTAAACTGCATCCCTGTCTCACCCCACGGCCCTGTGGAAAGACGTGTGTGTTTTTTGCCAATTTTAACCGCACACTTGTTGTTTGTGTACATGGATTTTATAATGTCGTATGTTTTTCCCCCAACCCCACTTTCCATCAATTTGTATAGCAGACCCTCATGCCAAATTGAGTCAAAAGCTTTTTTGAAATCAACAAAGCATGAGAAGACTTTGCCTTTGTTTTGGTTTGTTTGTTTGTCAATTAGGGTGTGCAGGGTGAATACGTGGTCTGTCGTACGGTAATTTGGTAAAAAGCCTATTTGACATTTGTTCAGTACATTGTTTTCACTGAGGAAATGAACTAGTCTGCTGTTAATGATAATGCAGAGGATTTTCCCAAGGTTGCTGTTGACGCATATCCCACGGTAGTTATTGGGGTCAAATTTGTCTCCACTTTTGTGGATTGGGGTGATCAGCCCTTGGTTCCAAATATTGGGGAAGATGCCAGAGCTAAGGATGATGTTAAAGAGTTTAAGTATAGCTAAATGAAATTTGTGGTCTGTATATTTTATCATTTCATTGAGGATACCATCAACACCACAGGACTTTTTGGGTTGGAGGGTTTGTATTTTGTCCTGTAGTTCATTCAATGTAATTGGAGAATCCAGTGGGTCTGGTAGTCTTTAATAGTTGATTCTAAGATTTGCATTTTATCATGTATATTTTTTTGCTGTTTGTTCTCTGTTATAGGGCGAAAAAGATTGGAGAAGTGGTTTACCCATACATCTCCGTTTTGGATAGATAGCTCTTTGTGTCTCTCTCTCTCTCACTCTCTCCCTCTCTCTCTCTCTCTCTCTACTTCTATCTCTTTCTTCATTGGCTAGCTGTGACCCTCTGTATCACCCCAATGTCATCTACACCTACCACTTCTTCATGCCTGCCTGCCTTTGTGTGTGTGTGTGTGTGTGTGTGTGTGTTAGCTGGGGTTTTCTCTCTCCTGTGTCTCGTGGGAATAGGCTGAAAAGGTTAACTAGTCTTAAGCCTTCAACACATGACGAATGACCATGTCTTAACCACCATGCACCTCTCTCCCCTTCCACTCTCACTTGCTTTCCCTCATTCCCCTCTCCCCCCCACCCCTCTTTCCCTGCGACAGGAAGAGAGATGGCCAGAAAGGACAAGGAATATTGAACAAGAGACAGACAAGGGATCAGGGGATAGAGGAAAGACAGCAAAATGAGACAGAAAGAGGGAGATAAAGACAGCTGGTGAGAAAATAGACAGAGAGGAGGGTGAGAAGAGAGAGAGAGAGGAGGGTGAGAAGGGAGAGAGAGGAGGGTGAGAAGAGAGAGAGAGGAGGGTGAGAAGAGAGAGAGAGAGGAGGGTGAGAAGAGAGAGAGAGGAGGGTGAGAAGAGAGAGAGAGAGGAGGGTGAGAAGAGAGAATGGGAGGGTGAGAAGAGAGAGAGGGAGGAGGGTGAGAAAGAGGAGGAGAGAGGAGGGTGAGAAGAGAGAGAGAGGAGGGTGAGAAGAGAGAGAGAGAGGAGGGTGAGAAGAGAGAGAGAGGAGGGTGAGAAGAGAGAGAGAGGAGGGTGAGAAAGAGGAGGAGAGAGGAGGGTGAGAAGAGAGAGAGAGGAGGGTGAGGAGAGAGAGAGAGGGTGAGAAGATAGAGAGAGAGGAGGGTGAGAAGAGAGAGAGAGAGAGGAGGGTGAGAAGAGAGAAAGAGGAGGGTGAGAAGAGAGAGAGAATGAGGAGGGTGAGAAGAGGGAGAGAGAAGAGGGTGAGAAAGAGGAGGAGAGAGGAGGATAAGAAGAGAGAGAGGAGGGTGAGAAGAGAGAGAGAGAGGAGGGTGAGAAGAGAGAGAGAGAGGAGGGTGAGAAGAGAGAGAGAGAAGAGGGTGAGAAGAGAGAGAGAGAGAGGAGGGTGAGAAGAGAGAGAGAGAGGAGGGTGTGAAAGAGGAGGAGAGAGGAGGGTGAGAAGAGAGAGAGAGGAGGGTGATGAGAGAGAGAGGAGGGTGAGAAGATAGAGAGAGAGGAGGGTGAGAAGAGAGAGAGAGAGGAGGGTGAGAAGAGAGAGAGAGAGGAGGGTGAGAAGAGAGAGAGAGAGAGGAGGGTGAGAAGAGAGAGAGAGAGGAGGGTGAGAAGAGAGAGAGAGAGAGGAGGGTGAGAAGAGAGAGAGAGAGAGGAGGGTGAGAAGAGAGAGAGAGGAGGGTGAGAAGAGAGAGAGAGAGGAGGGTAAGAAGAGAGAATGAGGAGGGTGAGAAGATAGAGAGAGAGGAGGGTGAGAAAGAGGAGGAGAGAGGAGGGTGAGAAGAGAGAGAGAGAGGAG
This sequence comes from Coregonus clupeaformis, assembly GCF_020615455.1. Lineage (NCBI taxonomy): Eukaryota > Metazoa > Chordata > Actinopteri > Salmoniformes > Salmonidae > Coregonus > Coregonus clupeaformis. The sequence goes on from NC_059193.1 coordinate 14,816,312, forward strand.
GGTGAGAAGGAGGAGGAGAGATGAGGGTGAGAAGAGAGAGAGAGGAGGGTGAGAAGAGAGAGAGAGAGGAGGGTGAGAAGGAAGAGGAGAGAGGAGGGTGAGAAGAGAGAGAGAGAGAGAGGAGGGTGAGAAGAGAGAGAGAGAGGAGGGTGAGAAGAGAGAGAGAGAGGAGGGTGAGAAGGAGGAGGAGAGAGGAGGGTGAGAAGAGAGAGAGAGAGGAGGGTGAGAAGAGAGAGAGAGAGGAGGGTGAGAAAGAGGAGGAGAGAGAAAAGGAAGATAAGAGAGAGAGAAAGGGAGAGAGGGGGGAGGGGGTTGACACCCCTACTACAGAGTAATTCAACACCTAACCCTAAAGAGCTATTAACTAATGACACTCTGACACGTGTATGCGTGTGTGTGTGCGTATGCATGCGTGTGTGTGTGCGTATGCATGTGTGTGTGTGTGCGTATGCATGTGTGTGTGTGTGTGTGTGCATATGCATGAGTGTGCATATGCATGAGTGTGTGCATATGCATGTGTGTGTATGCATGAGTGTGTGTGTGTGTGTGTGTGTGTGTGTGTGCATATGCATGAGTGTGTGTGTGTGTGTGTGTGTGCATATGCATGTGTGTGTGTGTGTGTGTGTGTGTGTGTGTGCATAGATTAGCATCAATCCAACCATACAGGACTGCAGTAAATAGGTTAAACTCCCTGTATCATGGGAATACAGTAGTCTTTATGATCAGCACCATGGACACACACACAGACACACACAGACACACACAGACACAAACACACACACACACATTTTCCACTTCCATTGTAAATGTGTGGTCTTTTTCAGCAGCATGGATAGCACACCTCAACATGTGCTTGTAGCCTTCACTACCTGTCTCTCTCTTTCTCTATGTCGCTCTCCTTATCTGTCCCTCTTTAGGCTAGTTACTGCTGTCACTATAAAGTGTTTTCAGCAACATGTACAGCGAATATAACATGGACCAGTTAAAACATACAGTTAATTCAGTCAATGTGGCCTGTGCAGAAATCCAAGCCCAAAGCCTGGTGTTACCTGCTGAGAACCACACCATGCTCCAACCAACTGAGTCTTTGGAACATTGGAACCAGTCAACCAGACTTCTATACATGCATTCCATCTGCATTCCAGTTCTATAGTTCTAGTTCTAATTCAGTATTCTTCCTGTGTGACTACTTGGCTGATGTAAACCAAGAGGGTTTTTGGAAAGCCAGCTGATTTAAAGAGAGGGGTGGTGGGTTGAGACTGGGTTTGTGGAATGGGTTCCCTAATTCTTCAGAACATCACAAAGTCACAAAAGCTGCTTTGAGCTATATGCTCTACACACACACAAACACACAGACACACACTTTAAATTACATTGATCTCTTATTTGGGTGTTGGACTCGAGCGAGAGTCACACACACACACACACACACACACACACACACACACACACACACACACACACACACACACACACACACACACACACACACACACACACTAACAGAAAGAGACAGAACAGAAACTACAAACTACACAGACAGACAGACAGACATACAGAGCAGGAAAGCGCCAGGCCAAAGCCAGAGGGCCCAGAGAGATAGACAGGGGCCTAGATAGAGACGAATGACAGACACAGACACTGACACAACCCGTACAAAAAAAAAACAGGTCTCCCACGGGAGAAGCCAACTACTTGACCATAAGACCAAGAGTGCCAATGCTAATTTTGAAGTCGCAGGCGGAGCTACCTCATGACGTGATCATGAGCAACCATGACTGACTGATGTGCATTAATGGCAACTAGGGCTGTCAAATATATATATATTTTTACGTGAGTTTAGGATTAGCTATAATCAATTACGATTAATCGAAAATTCATAATTTGCTCAAATTGAGCAGTAATTTAAGTATTTATATCCAAAAGTCATTACAAGAACATTCACATCTTGATTTTGTCTAAAGTAACAGTTAGCAAAAATAGGTAAATTGATAAACACACTTTGTTTTGGCATCACATTGTTGTTTTTAGCTGTTTAGATTATGTATTTGGGATGTTTTCAGTGTATTTGGGATGTTTTCAGTGTATTTTGAATGTTTTCAGTGTATTTTGGATGTTTTCAGTGTATTTTGAATGCTTTCAGACAGTGAAAACAAAACGGCACAAAAAAAACAAAAGGCTAACTTGAGTTAACTGATTAACTCTGACAGCGCTAATTTGAACATGTTAAACAGGATCAATAAGGAGACATGGAGCGCTAGCTTCTCTGTTCTTTTCACTGGGCTTCTTCCAACACTCTCTGACCAACATATGAAGAAGAGAGGCATACGCCTGCAGCAGTATCACTCCGAATCGATGGCTCAGAAATAGTTTATATAAAATAATACTTTTTAACGCACTTTAATTATTATACACAGGTAGGCAAAGTCACCTTTTTACAGAATGGAAATACAGAATTTGAAATTCCATATGCGGAAACATTGCTACTGCAACATGTTAACACCACCTTTGTGAAGAGAATAACACAATTTCACAGCCACATATGAACTTGTAATTCCACATGTGAAAGTAACATTTTCACATGTGAATGTTTCTTACATGTACAACTGCAAATGTGATTTTTACATGTGATTGTTTTTTACATGTGAAAATACATTTCCAATTTTCACATGAAAGTTTTTAACATGTGAAACTGCACATTTCACATGTGCAACTGCAATTCACATGAGGTGAAACAGAACAGAACAGAGACCCAACACAACTAGACAGAACAGCCTGAGACCAAACACTAACAGACAGAACAGCTAGAGACCCAATACTATCAGACAGAACAGAGACCCAACACAACCAGACAGAACAGCTAGAGACCCAACACACCAGACAGAACAGCTAGAGACCCAACACAACCAGACAGAACAGCCTGAGACCCAACACAACCAGACAGAACAGCTAGAGACCCAACACACCAGACAGAACAGCTAGAGACCCAACACTACCAGACAGAACAGCCTGAGACCCAACACAACTAGACAGAACAGCCTGAGACCCAACACTACCAGACAGAACAGCCTGAGACCCAACACAACCAGACAGAACAGCTAGAGACCCAACACAACCAGACAGAACAGCTAGAGACCAACACAACCAGGCAGAACAGCCTGAGACCCAACACTACCAGACAGAACAGCCTGAGACCCAACACAACCAGACAGAACAGCTAGAGACCCAACACAACCAGACAGAACAGCTAGAGACCCAACACAACCAGACAGAACAGCTAGAGACCCAACACAACCAGACAGAACAGCTAGAGACCCAACACAACAAGACAGAACAACCTGAGACCCAACACAACCAGACAGAAAAACCTGAGACCCAACACAACCAGACAGAACAGCTAGAGACCCAACACTACCAGACAGAACAGCCTGAGACCCAACACAACCAGACAGAACAGCTAGAGACCCAACACAACCAGACAGAACAGCTAGAGACCCAACACAACCAGACAGAACAGCCTGAGACCCAACACAACCAGACAGAACAGCCTGATACCCAACACAACCAGACAGAACAGCTAGAGACCCAACACAACCAGACAGAACAGCTAGAGACCCAACACACCAGACAGAACAGCTAGAGACCCAACACAACCAGACAGAACAGCCTGAGACCCAACACTACCAGACAGAACAGCCTGAGACCCAACACAACCAGACAGAACAGCTAGAGACCCAACACAACCAGACAGAACAGCTAGAGACCCAACACATCAAACAGAACAGCTAGAGACCCAACACAACCAGACAGAACAGCCTGAGACCCAACACTACCAGACAGAACAGCCTGAGACCCAACACAACCAGACAGAACAGCTAGAGACCCAACACACCAGACAGAACAGCTAGAGACCCAACACTACCAGACAGAACAGCCTGAGACCCAAAACAACCAGACAGAACAGCCTGAGACCCAACACAACTAGACAGAACAGCTAGAGACCCAACACAACCAGACAGAACAGCTAGAGACCAACACAACCAGGCAGAACAGCCGGAGACCCAACACTACCAGACAGAACAGCCTGAGACCCAACACAACCAGACAGAACAGCTAGAGACCCAACACAACCAGACAGAACAGCTAGAGACCCAACACAACCAGACAGAACAGCTAGAGACCCAACACAACCAGACAGAACAGCCTGAGACCCAACACAACCAGACAGAAAAAACTGAGACCCAACACAACCAGACAGAACAGCTAGAGACCCAACACTACCAGACAGAACAGCCTGAGACCCAACACAACCAGACAGAACAGCTAGAGACCCAACACAACCAGACAGAACAGCTAGAGACCCAACACAACCAGACAGAACAGCCTGAGACCCAACACAACCAGACAGAACAGCCTGATACCCAACACAACCAGACAGAACAGCTAGAGACCCAACACAACCAGACAGAACAGCTAGAGACCCAACACACCAGACAGAACAGCTAGAGACCCAACACAACCAGACAGAACAGCCTGAGACCCAACACTACCAGACAGAACAGCCTGAGACCCAACACAACCAGACAGAACAGCTAGAGACCCAACACAACCAGACAGAACAGCTAGAGACCCAACACACCAGACAGAACAGCTAGAGACCCAACACAACCAGACAGAACAGCCTGAGACCCAACACTACCAGACAGAACAGCCTGAGACCCAACACAACCAGACAGAACAGCTAGAGACCCAACACACCAGACAGAACAGCTAGAGACCCAACACAACCAGACAGAACAGCTAGAGACCCAACACTACCAGACAGAACAGCCTGAGACCCAAAACAACCAGACAGAACAGCCTGAGACCCAACACAACTAGACAGAACAGCTAGAGACCCAACACAACCAGACAGAACAGCTAGAGACCCAACACAACCGACAGAACAGCTAAAGACCCAACACAACCTGACAGAACAGCCTGAGACCCAACACACCAGACAGAACAGCTAGAGACCCAACACAACCAGACAGAACAGCTAGAGACCCAACACAACCAGACAGAACAGCCTGAGACCCAACACACCAGACAGAACAGCTAGAGACCCAACACAACCAGACAGAACAGCCTGAGACCCAACACAACCAGACAGAGCAGCTAGAGACCCAACACACCACACAGAACAGCCTGATACCCAACACAACCAGACAGAACAGCCTGAGACCCAACACAACCAGACAGAGCAGCTAGAGACCCAACACAACCAGACAGAACAGCTAGAGACCCAACACACCACACAGAACAGCTTGAGACCCAACACAACCAGACAGAACAGCTAGAGACCCAACACACCACACAGAACAGCCTGAGACCCAACACAACCAGACAGAACAGCTAGAGACCCAACACAACCAGACAGAACAGCCTGAGACCCAACACTACCAGACAGAAAATAGACAGAAACCAAAAGGAAGTCAGTCCCAGACAGAGTTAAGAGAAACACCAGGATTGATAGGGTTGTACTTTTTTATGTTCTGTCCCCTAAAGATGATAAATTAATCTCTTGGGAATTCAATCAGCACACACACACACACACACACACACACACACACACACACACACACACACACACACACGTACACACAAACGCACACACACACACACACACACAAACACACACACACACACACACACACACACACATACACACACACACACACACACACACACACACACACACACGTGTACACACAAACGCACACACACACACACACACACACACAAACACACACACACACACACACACACATCATACCCACTGTATGAAGACAGAATGTGTGGTGCCTTTTTCCTGGAAGCAGCCATCACATTAACATGGTATCGATTTACACTAGGCCTGGATATGTCTCAAATACACACGCGCACACACACGCACCATGCATGCGTGCACACACATACGCACACACACAAACACACACACTCGCTCTCTCTCTCTCTCCCCGGGCCTGTACATATCTGGTAGAGTGGGTGGGTAGAAGACCGTCATAAAAGCTGCCTCTCTGTTCAAACTGAATAAATTACATTGCTTATCTCACTCAGATCAATACTACATAACCAGTGGACAAAATAATTGTTTGTGACAAGAGACGGCAGGATCGCAAAATGCCTGTGTGGAGGGCTAAGAAAGACTGACTGACTGACTGTGTTTGTTTGTGTCTATTTTTCACGGTGCATTCATGTCCTGTGGCCTTGAATGTGTGTGAGGACATACAGGCAGCCAGCCAAACAGACAGACAGACAAACAGACAGACAAGCAGGCAGGCAGGCAGGCTGGCAGACAGAGAGAAAGAGAGACAGAGAGACAGAGAGACAGAGAGACAGAGAGACAGACATACAGACAGACAGGCAGCCAGACAGAGAGACAGCCAGACAGACAGACAGACAGAAAAGCAAACAGACAGACAGAAAAGCAAATGGAAAGACAGGCAGCCAGAAAGAGAGACAGGCAGGCAGACAGACAGGCAGATAGACAGACAGGCAGCCAGAAAGAGAGACAGGCAGACAGACAGACAGACAGAAAAGCAGACAGAAAGACAGGCAGCCAGAAGGAGAGACAGGCAGGCAGACAGAGAGACAGGCAGACAGGCAGGCAGACAGAGAGACAGGCAGACAGGCAGGCAGACAGGCAGGCAGGCAGACAGAGAGACAGGCAGACAGGCAGGCAGACAGAGAGACAGGCAGACAGACAGGCAGGCAGACAGGCAAGCAGACAGAGAGACAGGCAGACAGGCAGGCAGAGAGACATGCAGACAGACATACAGAAAAGCAGACAGAAAGACAGGCAGACAGAAAGAGAGACAGGCAGGCAGACAGACAGACAGACAGACAGGCAGCCAGAAAGAGAGACAGACAGACAGACAGACAGACACAGACAGACAGACAGAAAAGCAGACAGAAAGACAGGCAGCCAGAAAGAGAGACAGGCAGGCAGACAGGGAGACAGGCAGACAGGCAGGCAGACAGAGAGACAGGCAGACAGGCAGGCAGACAAGCAGGCAGACAGAGAGACAGGCAGACAGGCAGGCATACAGAGAGACAGGCAGACATGCAGACAGAGAGACAGAGAGACAGGCAGACATGCAGACAGAGAGACAGTACTGTAGTATGGAAGAGAATGGTCCTCCTGACACATGTGTTACACACCAAGGACTAGCTGCCAACGATACTACACTAATTTGACAGATAGAAAAAAAAAAGAGCGAGAGAAAGAGAGAGTTACCAATTGTCCTATTGCGTTGACAATCTTCATTATTTTTTTAGGATGATAATGTTGTTAATGTATCATTCCACTTCCAAAGTACGCTTTGGCAATATGTACATTGTTATGTCATGCCAATAAAGCTATTTGAAATTAAAATTGAGAGAGAGCGAGGGAGAGAGGGAGAGAGAGAGAGAGAGAGAGAGAGAGAGAGAGAGAGAGAGAGAGAGAGAGAGAGAGGGAGAGAGAGAGAGGGAGAGAGAGAGAGAGAAGGAGAGAGAGAGAGATAGAGAGAGAGAGAGAGGGAGAGAGAGAGAGAGAGAGAGAGAGAGAGAGAGAGAGAGAGAGAGAGAGAGAGAGAGAGAGAGAGAGAGAGAGAGAGAGAGAGAGAGAGAGAGAGAGAGAGAGAGAGAGAGAGAGAGAGAGAGAGAGAGAGAGAGAGCGAGAGAGAGGACATGTGCAACACACACACCCGAGACCAACTACCCTCTCTCTTGCTCGCTCTCTCTCTCTCTCTGAGTAGGGGGTATATGTCACAATGAAGGATGGATGAACAGAATATAGGGACTCCCAGAAAAAGATATTTAAAAATAGAAAACCACCACCTTTTTTCTGACAACTCTACCCTCTCCTCTTTCTCCTCCATTCATCTAATCCTAACTCGCCCTTTCCGTACGGCATCTCTCTCTTTTCCTTTCCTCTCCTTCCTTAACCTCCGACTATATTCCATCCATCTCTCCATTGTTCACTGGTAGCCATCTGTTAATATCACTCTCCTCCCATTCTCCCTCTCTCCCTCTCCCTTCTCCCCCGCTCCCTCCCTCACATCCTCCCTCCTTCCCTCCCTCCCTCCCTCCCCTGCTCCCTCCCTCCCAGCCTCTCACTCCCACATGGACCCAAGAATAAGAGTGTTTCTCAATATGCATACTACCATGCTCCACACTCCCATACTCTTGAGGACATTCTTGTGAGGACGAGTGTGTAGAACGGAAACAATACGACCTTTGAGAAGCCCTCCCATGCTACTGCATTACCTTTGACCTTTTAGAGGAAATCGCGTCATCAACATCTATGCTGGACTTTCCTGGATCACGACTACCCTCTGTAACTAAATGTATATGTCAAACATTTGTAGATCTGATTTAGTTTCATTCATAATAATGCAAGACACGTGTTCACATTCTATGAATTAGCTTGCAACATATTTAACAAAACGTTAACATAGAACATTAGCATATATAATGACCCTACATGTCTACTAGCAAAAGGTAACGTCATGATCCATGGTTATTTAGTAGTGCTGAGCGATAAGTGCTTTTTTTTAGGTTGGTTCGGTTTCGGTTCGATTATTCAAAAATAATAATGTTTTTTTTATTTAGGTTTCGATACAAATGTTTAACATTAAATGCACTATGCATTATGTGGGTTGAATGCTGTAACAACACGGAATAAACAATTACTAAAAGCCTCATGATGGTAGTGACTGCCCATTACTGCTAATCACTTATTAACCATCACTAATCTAGATTCTTCAGCTCTTACCAATTTTTGGCCAATCTCCAACCTACCATTCTTAAGCAAAATTCTGGAGAAATTGGTGTTGAAATAGCTAAATGAAGTGCCAACTGTATTTTAGAAAAATGTAAATCTGGTTTTTATGCCCACCACAGCACAGAGACAGCCTTAGTTAAAGTGGTAAATTGTCTTAGAGCCAACACAGATGCAAAACAGCTCTCTGTCCTTGTACTCTTAGATTTAAGTGCTGCATTCGACACTGCTGACCATGATGTCCTTCTGGACAGACTGGAGAGGTTGGTTGGCCGGTTGAGAGTTTTTTGTCACCCTTGGTGAACATAACACAGAGAAAATCGATATCATATGTGGCGTTCCACAAGGTTTGATTTTGGGTCCGGTACGGTTCACTTTATATATGTTATCAGCAAGCACAGCATTGATTTTCACTGCTACCCAGATGATACACAACTTTACATTTCTGTGTCACCAGAGGATTTTAGCTCTATAAATTATTAGACTGTATTAGTGATTTAAATACTTGGATGGCTCACAACTTCCTCCAGTTCAATCAAAACAAGACCAAGGTACTTATTGTTGGAGCCAAAGCACAGAGAGAGAATCTAGCCACACATTTTAATTCACTGGCAATAAAGATAAAACACCAGGTAAAAAACCTAGGTGTTATTTTAGATTCTGAACTACATTTCGAATCACACATTAGGAATGTGACCAAAAAGCTTTTTACCACCTGAGGAACATTGCCAAGGTGCGGCCGTTTCGCTCTCAGGCTGATACAGAGAGACTCATCTAAGAAAGCCATTGGTCAACTGCAAAACATCCAGAATGCTGCAGCACGGGTACTGACCAAGACCAGACGGAGAGCACACTTTACACCTGTTTTAAGGTCTCTGCACTGGCTGCCTGTGAGTTTTAGAATTAATTGTAAGATTCTTCTATTGGTTTTTAAATCAATCCACGATTGTGCACCCCGATACATGTCAGACATGCTTTTAAGTTATGTACCCAGTAGGTCCCTCAGGTCCTCTAGCACTGGCCTTTTAATTATCCTAAAGCCTAGGACCAAGAGGCATGGAGAGGCAGCCTTTAGTTATTTTGCCCCCAGCCTCTGGAATAGCCTGCCAGAGAACCTGAGGGGGGCCGAAACTGTGGACATATTTAAAAGAGGTCTTAAAACACATATTTTTAGCTTTGCTTTTCCTTAGGGTGCTTTTTAGTTGTTCAGTATGTGTAATTTTTGTGCAGTAAATATTTCAGCTTTTATTTTCATTGTTTTTCATTTGTGTTTTTCCTGTAAAGCTAATTGTGTTGCATTCAATGTCAGAAATGTGCCGTATAAATAAAGCTTGATTTGATTTGATGTATTCCCATTACTTTACTTTAATAACATATTTCAGTTGTTGTGTATATTACATTTGTTTTATTTGATGACTTTATTATTGCAAGTCATCATATCATTCTATAGAGCTGCTGCCTATGCTGTCTGACAAAATCAAAATGTTGTACTTCTTCAAAGTAAATAAGGCACACTTGAATACCAACTTTCAATCACCTACATCATTTATTTCCAGGTGGAGATAGCAACAGCTACACTCTATATCACCTCATTGTTCTCCCTTTCGTAGCAGGTGTAAAAGAAAAACAGACCGGACAAGTAGATGCGCAATGGATTATGGTCATTGTAGTTAATTACCACATTTTATGCGTTAAACTATGTAGAATATTGGCTGTTGGAAACTAACGCACCCTACTATATCGCACAGTTCTGTCTGGATCTGATTTATCTCTAATGAAACTGTGTGATGTGCGCATTGAGCGCACAGAAAAAACCCGAACAAAATGGAATTCAAATAATTGAAACGATGTCGGTCAATTAGTTGTTTAAAAACATAAAAATAACCTACATTTCGATTAATCGCTCAGCACTATTATTTAGCAAGCTGCCCAAGTTATCTAGCTAGCTAAGCTATCACTCGTCCAAGGCTACATGGGTTACTACACAGCCTGCAAGGACTCTGTCAACCCTGGGAAAACATGCCAATATGCCAAAATCTGGAGGAAGGCAGCTAGACGACTAGGAGGATATCTATCTGGAGGAAGGCAGCTAGACGACTAGGAGGATATCTATCTGAAGGAGGGCAGCTAGACGACTAGGAGGATATCTATCTGGAGGAAGGCAGCTAGACGACTAGGAGGATATCTATCTGGAGGAGGGCAGCTAGACGACTAGGAGGATATCTGTCTGGAGGAAGGCAGCTAGACGACTAGGAGGATATCTATCTGGAGAAGGGCAGCTAGACGACTAGGAGGATATCTATCTGGAGGAGGGCAGCTAGACGACTAGGAGGATATCTGTCTGGAGGAGGGCAGCTAGACGACTAGGAGGATATCTATCTGGAGGAGGGCAGCTAGACGACTAGGAGGATATCTATCTGGAGGAGGGCAGCTAGATGACTAGGAGGATATCTATCTGGAGGAGGGCAGCTAGACGACTACGAGGATATCCATCCGGAGGAGGGCAGCTAGACGGCGGCAGCAGGAGGAAGCACTGAGAGCTTCTGTCTGTCTGTCATTGTCGGTATCTCTGTCTGTCAGCCTCGCGATATTCTGTTTTTTTATGTATAATGTTTTACATTATTAGCTCAGAAAGTGTTTTGTATCATTACATACAGCCGGGAAAAAATATTGGATTTCAGAGTGGCGGTAACTCACCAGCATTACAACCAGGAATACAACTTTTCCAAAGCAGATACTTTCTTTGCTCTCCCCAGGGCAATTGAACTGATTCCAGCGGCTGACCCAAAACATCAGCGGCGGAGCAGAGAGGCACTCGGAGCGGCCTGCTGGTTCGACACCACCCACCACTTCCAAGTATACTACTCGCTAATGTTCAGTCTTTGGATAACAAAGTCGACAAGTTCAGGGCAAGGATTTCTTTCCAGAGAGACATCAGGGCCTCTAACATACTTTGTTTCACGGAAACATGGCTCTCTGGGGATCTTCTGTCAAAATCGGTCCAGCCAGATGGGTTCTCAGTTCATCGCGCAGACAGAAATTAATATCTCTCCGGGAAGCAGAAGGGCGGAGGTGTGTGTTTCATGATTAACGACTCATGGTGTAATTGTAATAACATACAGGAACTCAAGTCCTTTTGTTCACCCGACCTAGAATACCTCACAATCAAATGGTGACCGTATTATATCCCAAGAGAATTTTCTTTGGTTATAGTCACGGCTGTGTATATCCCCCCTCAAGCCGATACCACGACGGCCCTCAAAGAACTTCACTGGACTTTATGCAAACTAGAAACCACATATCTTGAGGCTGCATTTATTGTAGCCGGGGATTTTAACAAAGCAAATTTGAGGACTAGGCTGCCGAAGTTCTATCAACATATCGACTGTTGTACACGGGCTGCTAAAATTCTCAACCATTGCTATTCGAACTTCCGGGATGGTTATAAGGCCCTCCCTCACCCTCCTTTCGGCAAATCTGACCACGACTCCATTTTGCTCCTCGCTTCCTATAGGCAGAAACTCAAACAGTAAATACCCGTGCAAAGGACTATTCAACGCTTGTCTGACCAATCAGAATCCACGCTTCAAGATTGTTTTGATCACGCGGACTGGGATATGTTCCGGGTAGCTTGCGAAAATAATTTTGACGAATACACTGAAACGGTGACTGAGTTTATCAGGAAGTGTATAGAAGATGATGTGGTCTCTGTGACTATTAAAACCTACCCTAACCAGAAACCGTGGATAGATGGCAGCATTCGCACAAAACTGAAAGCGCGAACCACCACATTTAACCATGGCAAGGTGACTGGGAATATGGCAGAATACAAACAGTGTAGCTACTCACTCCGCAAGGCAAGTAAACAGGCAAAACATCAGTATAGAGACAAAGTGGAGTCGCAATTCAACGGCCCAGACACGAGAAGTTTGTGGCAGGGTCTACAGACAATCACGGACTACACAATGCCAACGACGCCGCCCACTACCAAGGAATGTGGGCTCCCCTTATCAGTGGCCGACGTGAGTAAGACATTTAAGCATGTTAAACCCTGCAAGGCTGCCGGCCCAGATGGCATCCCTAGCCACGTCCTCAGAGCATGCGCAGACCAGCTGGCTGGTGTGTTTATGGTCATATTCAATCTCTCCCTATCCCAATCTGCTGTCCCCACATGCTTCAAGGTGGCCACCATTGTTCCTGTACCCAAGAAAGCAAAGGTAACTGAACTAAATGACTATCGCCCCGTAGCACTCACCTCTGTCATCATGAAGTGCTTTGAGAGACTAGTCAAGGATCATATCACTTCTACCTCACCTGTCACCCTAGACCCACTTCAATTTGCTTACCGCCCTAATAGATCCACAGACTATGCTATCGCCATCACACTACACACTGCCCTATCCCATCTGGACAAGAGGAATACCTACAGTTGAAGTCAGAAGTTTACATACACTTAGGTTGGCGTCATTAAAACTCATTTTTCAACCACTCCACAAATTTCTTGTTAACAAACTATAGTTTTGGCAAGTCAGTTAGGATATCTACTTTGTGCATGACACATGTAATTTTTCCAACAATTGTTTACAGACAGATTATTTCACTTATAATTCACTGTATCACAATTCCACTGGGTCAGAAGTTTACATACACTAAGTTGACTGTGCCTTTAAACAGCTTGGACAATTCCAGAAAATTATGTCATGGCTTTAGAAGCTTCTGATAGGCTAATTGACATCATTTGAGTCAATTGGAAGTGTACCTGTGAATGTATTTCAAGGCATACCTTCAAATTCAGTGCCTCTTTGCTTGACATTATGGGAAAATGAAAAGAAATCAGCCAAGACCTCAGAAAAAAATGGTAGACCTCCACAAGTCTGGTTCATCCTTGGGAGCAATTTCCAAACACCTGAAGGTACCATGTTCATCTGTACAAACAACAGTACGCAAGTATAAACACCATGGGACCACGCAGCCGTCATACCGCTCAGGAAGGAGACGCATTCTGTCTCCTAGAGATTAACGTACTTTGGTGTGAAAAGTGCAAATCAATCCCAAAACAACAGCAAAGGACCTTGTGAAGATGCTGGAGGAAACAGGTACAAAAGTATCTATATCCACATTAAAACGAGTCCTATATCGACATAACCTGAAAGGCCACTCAGCAAGTAAGAAGCCACTGCTCCAAAACCGCCATTAAAAAGCCAGACTACTGTTTGCAACTGCACATGGGGACAAAGATCGTACTTTTTGGAGAAATGTCCTCTGATCTGATGAAACAGAAACAGAACTGTTTGGCCATACTGATCATAGTTTTGTTTGGAGGAAACACAGGGTGGCTTGCAAGCCGAAGAACGCCATCTCAACCGTGAAGCACAGGGGTGGCAGCATCATTCTGTGGGGGTGCTTTGCTGCAGGAGGGACTGGTGCACTTCACAAAATAGATGGCATCATGAGGAAGGAGAATTATCTGGATATATTGAAGCAACATCTCAAGACATCAGTCAGGAAGTTAAAGCTTGGTCGCAAATGGGTCTTCCAAATGGACAATGACCCCAAGCATACTTCCAAAGTTGTGACAAAATGGCTTAAGGACAACAAAGTCAAGGAATTGGAGTGGCCATCACAAAGCCCTGACCTCAATCCTATAGAACATTTGTGGGCAGAACTGAAAAAATGTGTGCAAGCAAGGAGGCCTACAAACCTGACTCAGTTACATCAGCTCTGTCAGGAGGAATGAGCCAAAATTCACCCAACTTATTGTGGGAAGCTTGTGGAAGGCTACCCGAAACGTTTGACCCAAGTTAAACAATTTAAACGCAATGCTACCAAATACTAATTGAGTGCATGTAAACTTCTGACCCACTGGGAATGTGATGAAAGAAATAAAAGCTGAAATAAATCATTCTCTCTACTATTATTCTGACATTTCACATTCTTAAAATAAAGTGGTGATCGGAACTGACCTAAGACAGGGCATTTTTCCTAGGATTAAATGTCAGGAATTGTGAAAAACTGAGTTTAAATGTATTTGGCTAAGGTGTATGTAAACTTCCGACTTTAACTGTATGTAAGAATTCTGTTCATTGACTATAGCTTAGCATTCAACACCTTAGTACCCTCCAAGCTCATCATTAAGCCCGAGGCCCTGGGTCTGAACCCCGCCATGTGCAACTGGGTCCTGGACTTCCTGACGGGCCGCCCCCAGATGGTGAAGGTAGGAAACAACATCACCACTTTGCTGATCCTCAACACTGGGGCCCCTCAAGGGTGCATGCTCAGCCCCCTCCTGTACTCCCTGTTCACCCATGACTGCGTGTCCAAGCACGCCTCCAACTCAATCATCAAGTTTGTAGACGACACAACAGTAGTAGGCTTGATTACCAACAATGATGAGGTGAGGGCTCTGGGAGTGTTGTGCCAGGGAAATAACCTCTCACTCAACGTCAACAAAACAAAGGAGAAGAAGGCGCAACAGAGCCTCTTCAACCTCAGGAGGCTGAAGAAATTCGTCTTGGCACCTAAAACCCTAAAACTTTTACAGATGCACAATTGAGAGCATCCTGTTGGGCTGTATCACCGCCTGGTACGGCAACTGCACTGCCCGCAACCGCAGGGCTCTCCAGAGGGTGGTGCGGTCTGCCGAATGCATTACCAGGGGCAAACTACCCACACTCCAGGACACCTACAGCACCCGATGTCACAGGAAGGCCAAAAAGATCAAGGACCTCAACCACCTGAGCCACTGCCTGTTCACCCCGCTATCATCCAGAAGGCGAGGTCAGTACAGATGCATCAAAGCTGGGACCAAGAGACTGAAAAACAGCTTCTATCTCAAGGCCATCAGACTGTTAAATAGCCATCACTAGCACATTAGAGGCTGCTGCTGCCTATTGAAATCACTGGCCAGTGTAAGAAATGGAACACTAGTCACTTTAATAATGTTTACATATCTTGCATTACTCATCTCATATGTATATACTGTATTCTATTCTATAATATTCCACTGTATATTAGTCCATGCCGCTGTCATTGATCGTACATATATGTATATATTCTTAATTCCATTCCTTACTTAGATTTGTGTGTATTGGGTATATGTTGTGAAATTGTTAGATATTACTGCACTGTCGGAGCTCGAAGCACAAGCATTTCGCTACATCCACCATAACATCTGCTAAACACGTGTATGTGACAAATACAATTTGATTTGATTTGGTATCTCTTGTGGGTCTTCCCAATGACTACAGGTGATCAGTTGTGGTTTGCTGATATTATCACGCAGTCAGCATTGGTTGTCATCCTCTCCTTAAGATTTAATTTTTTGAAGTGAGAGGGCGCGAGTCGGGAGACGAGAGATGTGTGTGCCTCAGTCACCTCAGCACAATTATGCCCTGCAACACTATTCACTCAATCTGCTGCCAGCCAGCCAGGCTAATGGCAATCCACACGACAAGATAACTACATAAACAAATGTTTAACTTCATAATTATCAGCTAGGTATATGTGAATCATAATATTCTAGCTAGCAAGCTAGTTTAACAGACAGAAAATACCTAAAACTAATGTTGTGCAAGGTGACTAGCTAGCTGTCAATTCGTCGTGGCTAGCTAGCTAGCCAGTTAGCCCTAATGCGATCTACGCACACTACAGTGGTTATTGTAGGCAGATGCAAAAATGTACACATAATGAATACTGAACAAAGATATAAACGCTAAATATAATGTGTTGGTCCCATGTTTCATGAGCTGAAATAAAATATCCTGTGCATACTTTTAATTGAAGCTTGCATCAATGCATGCTTCGAAATGTGTACAAGCGGAGTATGCATCCGTTTGGCATACTTTGATTTGGACTCATTCTCCGACTGATGCATGCTCCAATTTGCGTGCTCGGAGCACGGTAGTCACCTCTCTTATATTATATTCCCTCTCCATCTCTCTCTCTTCCTCATTGTCACCTCTCTTTCTCCCTCTTCCACTATTGTTAACTCCTCAAAAAATTGTTAAAATTACTTTCTATCACTGGATTTGAACTTCCAACGTTTGGAATCAGAGGCAGATGCTTTTGCCCATCCGACATCCCTGTACAGAACAGATAACAGAGGTAACAGTACGGTTTCCAAGTCATCTCCCAACGTCCTCAGACATGGATGGACGTCGAATACTGACTTACACACCTGGCTGGTGTGTTTGTATGTGAACATGTGCATCGCCTGTGTGTGTGTGTGTGTGTGTGTGTGTGTGTGTGTGTGTGTGTGTGTGTGTGAACATTAGCATACGCCTGTGTGTGTGTGTGTGTGAACATGTGCATACACCTGTGTGTGTGTGTGTTTGTGTGTGTGTGTGTATGTGTGTGCTCATTCCAATCTCTATATTACCTCAATTCTTTCATTGTAATCTCTAGAACAACCTATTCTTCATAGTCTCGACTCCTCATAACAAATTCACTACTTTCATAACAATGGATAAAATCCTTCTGGACCACTCATTCACTATTCAACCCTCATCCCCTGTGTAATTCAAAAGTGTCCTGTGGAGCTGATTAATCATATTCATAAACTATCTATCATATTCAGGCCTGTCTCTCATCTGATGTCTGAGTCCAGGCTGTATGATTTCTCTGCATCTTGAATCAATCAGGATGTCCACAGGTTTACATTATTCAACAGACATACACACTCATATTACAACCCATTGCTTTCATTTCCTTAATGTGTGTGAGAGGCATACGAGACTGACAGTGTTTGGTGTGTGTGTGTGTGTGCGAGAGGCATACGAGACTGACAGTGTTTGGTGTGTGTGTGTGTGTGTGTGTGTGTGTGAGAGGCATACGAGACTGACAGTGTTTGGTGTGTGTGTGTGTGTGTGAGAGGCATACGAGACTGACAGTGTTTGGTGTGTGTGTGTGTGTGTGAGAGGCATACGAGACTGACAGTGTTTGGTGTGTGTGTGTGTGTGTGTGTGAGAGGCATACGAGACTGACAGTGTTTGGTGTGTGTGTGTGTGTGTGTGTGTGTGAGGCATACGAGACTGACAGTGTTTGGTGTGTGTGTGTGTGTGTGAGAGGCATACGAGACTGACAGTGTTTGGTGTGTGTGTGTGTGTGTGTGTGTGTGTGTGTGAGGCATACGAGACTGACAGTGTTTGGTGTGTGTGTGTGTGTGTGAGAGGCATACGAGACTGACAGTGTTTGGTGTGTGTGTGTGTGTGTGTGAGAGGCATACGAGACTGACAGTGTTTGGTGTGTGTGTGTGTGTGTGTGTGAGAGCGATTCAGAGATGAAAGGGACATTCTGCACCAACACAACACACACACATTAACATCAAAGGATAAGTCTCACACGTTTAATCCACTTGTTGCAGCCATGTTAGTGTGACAGACTTGATCTCAAACATATGTGTGTGTGTGTGCCTATGTGTGTGTGTGTGTGTGTGTGTGTGTATGTGCCTATATGTGTGTGTGTGTGTGTGTGTGTGTGTGTGTGTGTGTGTGTGTGTGCTTATGTGTGTGTGTGTGTGTGTGTGTGTGTGGTACACTGTTACATTCCTCAGGTCAGTTCTAGTATAGCTGTAGTCTGAAGTATAAACATTACTCAATACCTCACTCTTTCTTTCATCCCTTGTTTCAAAGTTTTCCTGAGTATAAGACAGGGAACAACAAGACGAGAGGAATGAAAAAAGAGTTTCAGAAGGCTGTGTGATGTCTCTCATTTAGTACGTCTCTGGTTCTGAGGTTTAGAAGGCTGTGTGATGTCTCTCATTCAGTACGTCTCTGGTTCTGAGGTTTAGAAGGCTGTGTGATGTCTCTCATTCAGTACGTCTCTGGTTCTGAGGTTTAGAAGGCTGTGTGATGTCTCTCATTCAGTACGTCTCTGGTTCTGAGGTTTAGAAGGCTGTGTGATGTCTCTCATTCAGTACGTCTCTGGTTCTGAGGTTTAG
Source organism: Coregonus clupeaformis (assembly GCF_020615455.1). NCBI lineage: Eukaryota > Metazoa > Chordata > Actinopteri > Salmoniformes > Salmonidae > Coregonus > Coregonus clupeaformis. The sequence continues at coordinate 14,835,055 of NC_059193.1, forward strand.
AAGGCTGTGTGATGTCTCTCATTCAGTATCTCTCTGGTTCTGAGGTGTGTGGAGAGACAAAGGGTCAGATCTCTATCTGACAACTGATAGAAAAGTGAGAAGAAAAGAGAAGGGAAGAGATCTGGACATACAGCAAATAATGGTGAAACAATGAAAGCAATAAGGCCAGAGTGTCTTTGCCACACAGAGAATCTGAATATGTTCTGACATTTCTGCTACGTCTAAGTGTATTCTCTGCAAGGTTACTGTTGTACAATCTATGAGGAGGCAGAACTTATGTAGAGGGGTCAGAGGTCAAGACAGGATGACCTCTGATTGGCTGATTAATTGTTTATGCGTTCAGAGGGCTGATCAGTGATAGGGGTGACTGGATCATACTATTGATTAGGGACAGGGGTGCTCAGGTGTGGACACGATACAGGACACAGGGGACACAGCCTATAGTGGACAGACTCATTGATAGAGTAAGGGTGACTGAATGAAGTATTGATCTGATGTTGGGTGACAGGAGCTAGTGGACTGGATTGACCCATTTATTAGTTATAGGGGTGACTGAATTATACTATTGATTTGGTAGAGGAGGGGTGGATGGAGTTGTCTAGACTTGATAGTGTCTCCAGTAGCCATGGGGGGGTCTGATGCCTAGTGTCTCATTGATCAACGTCACAGGGGCACCATGCCTGCCTCCCAAAATGGCACCCTATCCCCTATATAGTGCACTACTTTATATGGAATAAGGTGCCATTTGAGACGCATCCATGATGTCACCATATCAGGGTCTCAGAGGTCTGGAGTGGCTAGTGTCCTTCTCTCGCCAAGGGCTTTGGATTGTAGCCAAGACTGAGGGCCACCAATTGGACGATGAAACTAAATCAATTCAGTGGCAATATGTAAGTTGAAGAGAGGGACTGAGAGAGAAAGAGAGTAAGAGAGAGATCGTTTTTTGTTTATTGTGCTATCTGATCAATATTTAGCTATGCAGCTCAGAGGGTTTGGGGGAGATTTGGGACCAAAGCTAAAAGAGCGACATAATCGAGATCTCATCAGACACATCGGGAGATTAGCCAGCTCTCTGGATCAAACCGTTTTAAATTAGAAAGTATTAAGTGACAAAATAAAAAGGACTCACTCAATCTAAGGGTTGGAGTTGGAGACGCTAATAGAGATTTATCCACTCGTTCTCTCTCCCTCTCCATTTGTTCATCTGTTCTTTTTCAACCCCGTTTGGCTCTCCCTGGCTCACAAAGCCAGTCTATTAGTGGTAGTATTGAGTGGGACTGAGAGGAGCTGAATAGGAATATTGACATCTGAGCTAGCTGGGTTATCTGCTGAATTATGTAGTGAGAGACTGCTGATATCCATACATTGACTGGAGCTGGGGCCTGGATAGGGTTGACTGGGGCTGGGTCCTAGGAGGGGTAGACTGGACCTGGACCTGGGTAGAGTTGACTGGAGCTGGGGCCTGGGTAGGATTGACTAGAGCTGGGCAGGGTTAACTGGAGCTGGGTAGGGTTGACTGGTGCTAGGGCCTGGAGGTAGGCCTCCTGTAGCTCAGTTGGTAGAGCATGGCGCTTGCAACGCCAGGATTGTGGGTTCGATTCCCACGGGGGGCCAGTATGAAAAATGTATGCACTCACTAACTGTAAGTCGCTCTGGATAAGAGAGTCTGCTAAATTACTAAAATGTAAAATGTAATGTTGACTGGGTCTGGGGCCTGGGTAGGGTTGCCAGGGGGTGGAGCCATGGTAGGGTTGACTGATGCTGGGGCCTGGATAGGGTTGGCTGGGGCCTGGGTAGGATTGACTGGAGATGGCCCTAGGTAGGCATGACTGGAGATGGGCCTAGGTAGAGTTGACTGGAGCTGGGCCTGGGTAGGGTTGACTGGGTATGGGGCCTGGGTAGGATTGACTGGAGATGGGCCTAGGTAGGGTTGACTGACTGTGGCCTGGGTAGGCTTGACTGGATATGGGGCATGGGTAGGGTTCACTGGAGATGGGCAGGGTTGACTGGAGATGGATAGGGTTGACTGGTCCTGGGTAGGGTTGCCTGGGTGGGTTTCACTGGACCTGGGGCCTGGGTAGGGTTGACTGGAGCTGGGGCCTGGGTAGGAATGACTGGAGCTGGGCAGGGTTGATTGGGGATGAGCCTGGGTAGGTTTTAATGGAGCTGGGACTGGGTAGGGTTGACTGGTAATGTGCCTGGGTAGGATTGACTGAGCTGGTACTGGGTAGGGGTGACTGGTAATGTGCCTGTGTAGGATTGGGTGAGCTGGGACTAGGTAGGGGTGACTGGTAATGTGCCTGTGTAGGATTGGGTGAGCTGGGACTAGGTAGGGGTGACTGGTAATGTGCCTGGGTAGGATTGACTGAGCTGGGACTGGGTAGGATTGGCTGAGCTGGGACTGGGTAGGGGTGACTGGTAATGTGCCTGGGTAGGATTGGCTGAGCTGGGACTGGGTAGGGGTGACTGGTAATCTGCCTGGGTAGGATTGGCTGAGCTGGGACTGGGTAGGGGTGACTGGTAATGTGCCTGGGTAGGATTGGCTGAGCTGGGACTGGGTAGGGGTGACTGGTAATGTGCCTGGGTAGGATTGGCTGAGCTGGGACTGGGTAGGGGTGACTGGTAATGTGCCTGGGTAGGATTGGCTGAGCTGGGACTGGGTAGGGGTGACTGGTAATGTGCCTGAGTAGGATTGGTTGGAGCTGGGACTGGGTAGGGGTGACTGGTAATGTGCCTGGGTAGGATTGGCTGAGCTGGGACTGGGTAGGGGTGACTGGTAATGTGCCTGGGTAGGATTGGCTGAGCTGGGTCTGGGTAGGGGTGACTGGTAATGTGCCTGGGTAGGATTGGCTGAGCTGGGTCTGGGTAGGGGTGACTGGTAATGTGCCTGGGTAGGATTGGCTGAGCTGGGACTGGGTAGGATTGACTGGAGCTGGGCCTGGGTAGGATTGGCTGAGCTGGGACTGGGTAGGATTGACTGGAGCTGGGCCTGGGTAGGTTTGCAAAGGGAGGGAATGTGACCGGTAACTTTTTAAATGTACCAGTTAACTACCAGAATATTTTTTAACTTTCAAGGATTTCAGGGATTTTTCATAACATGTAAATGATGTATATACAGTACCAGTCAAAAGTTTTGACACACTTACTCATTCAAGGGTTTTTCTTTATTTTTACTATTTTCTACATTGTAGATTAATAGTGCAGACATCGAAACTATGAAATAACACATATGGAATCATGTAGTAACCACAAAAGTGTAAAACAAATCAAAATATATTTTATATTTGAGATTCTTCAAATAGCCATCCTTTGCTTTTATGACAGCTTTGCACACTCTTGGCATTCTCTCAACCAGCTTCACCTGGAATGATTTTCCAACAGTCTTCAAGGAGTTCCCACATATGCTGAGGACTTGTTGGCTCCATTTCCTTCACTCTGCCATCCGACTCATCTCAAACCATCTCAATTGGGTTGAGGTCGGAGGATTGTGGAGGCCAGGTCATCTAATGCAGCACTCCATCACTCTCCTTCTTGGTAAAATAGCCCTTACACAGCCTGGAGGTGTGTTGGGTCATTACCCTGTTGAAAAACAAATGATAGTCCCACTAAGCCCAAACCAGATGGGATGGCATATCGCTGCAGAATGCTGTTGTAGCCATGCTGGTTAAGTGTGCCTTGAATTCTAAATAAATCACAGACAGTGTCACCAGCAAAGCACCCCCACACCATAACACCTCCTCCTCCATGCTTTATGGTGGCAACTACACATGCAGAGATCATCCATTCACCCACCAATTCTCCAATTTGGACTCCAGACCAAAGGACAGATTTCCACTGGTCTAATGTCCATTGCTCGTGTTTCTTGGCCCAAGCAGGTCTCTTCTTCTTATTGGTGTCCTTTAGTAGTGGTTTCTTTGCAGCAATTCGACCATGAAGGCTTGATTCACACGGTCCCCTCTGAACAGTTGATGTTGAGATGTGTCTGTGACTTGAACTCTGAAGCATTTATTTCGGCTGCAATTTCGGAGGCTGGTAACTCTAATGAACTTATCCTCTGCAGCAGAGGTAACTCTGGGTCTTCCATTCCTGTGGCGGTCCTCATGAGAGCCAGTTTCATCATAGCACTTGATGGTATTTGCCATGTCTTAAAGTAATGATGGACTGTCGTTTCTCTTTGCTTATTTGAGCCGTTCTTGCCATAATATGGACTTGGTCTTTTACTAAATAGGGCTATCTTCTGTATACCCCACTACCTTGTCACAACACAACTGATTGGCTCAAACACATTAAGAAGGAAAGAAATTCCACAAATTAACTTTTAAGAAGGCACACCTGTTAATTGAAATGCATTCCAGGTGACTACCTCATGAAGCTGGTTGAGAAAATGCCAAGAGTGTGCAAAGCTGTCATCAAGACAAAGGGTGGCTACTTTGAAGAATCATATTTAGATTTGTTTAACAATTTTTTGGTTACTACATGATTCCATATCTGTTATTTCATAGTTTTGATGTCTTCATTACTATTCTACAATGTACAAAAAGGTTAAATAAAACAAACAGTCTGTGTCCAGACTTTTGACTGGTAGTGTATATATAAAAAAGGACATGATTTAATATGAAAAATACTATCTCAAAGCTGTAAAATATTATCTTAAATATAACCCATAGTGAATACTGTTGCTGTTTAATGTGAGGGTTTCAGCACAGAATATCCCTTATATTTTCTTCCTTTTTTTTACTATGTCAATATACCATAGCAGAGAGGGTTAGGGTTACCATACCATACCATAGGAGTAGAGAGGGAAGGAATATCACATTCTTCACAAGTAGAGAGGGAAAGAATATCAGATTATTCACAAGTAGATAGGGAAGGAATATGGTATTCTTCATAATTAGAGAGGGTTCTCACCTCAGCAGCCCCCCTGAGTCGTGCCACGCCAAGCGGTGCACCGATCGATGAGACAGCATGCCACATGGATCAATTTGGATTAGAACCCAGCCAGGGGCCAACACCACCTTTGCACATACACTCATGCTTACACTTCAACACACGCAGACACAGTGTCAGTGAGGGAAATAAAGAAGCTTGGGAATTGGTCAGGAATGGGCCACTAAGATTCATGTTAGGACGCTCTTTGGTGTGTGACTCCCTAGATGAACCATCCCCTCCTCCTTGCCTGGCACACACACACACACACACACACACACACACACACACACACACACACACACACACACACACACACACACACACACACACACACACACACACACACACACACACACACACACACACACACACACACACACACACACAGGTCCTCTGTGGCTCAGTTGGTAGAGCATGGTGCTTGCAACACCAGGATAGTGGGTTCAATTCCTGCTGGGGCAATCTATGTATGCATGACTGTAAATCGCTCTGGAGAAAAGCGTCTGCTAAATATATATATACATATTACAGGCCAAGTCCACCTGTGGAGGTAAGTATCCCACAGTTCATAGCGGGGGGCACAGAATGTTAATCCAGCCCAGTTCACAGCTGCTCTAGTGTTAAATCTGTATCCCCTATAATATCTGGTTCTCACTCCATCTCTGTAAGCATACTCACAAATGCAGGAAAGCATCACAAAAAAGCATTATACTATTGTTGACTACTCCCATTGCAGACTGACATCAGTGATTACATCATTTCAATAACAGTATAGACTATAGAGGGTTCATGGACAGCGCAACAGCGGTAGTTGACGAACACTGAGTTTCAAAAAACACTAAACAAAACCAAATCACTCAATCTGCCCACACCCCCTAATGACAAGAGTTGAAGAGACCTAAAGACACAGACACATACAAACACACACACACACACACACACACACAGACAAACACACACACACACACACACACACACACACACACACACACACACACACACACACACACAGACACATACAAAAACACACACACACACACACATACACCAACACATACAAACACACATCATATCACATTTAAAAAACCAAACATTAAAATACCGGTATAGAAGGTAAAGTAAAAACGCAAACCGGTCCGTGCATCAATACTGGTATATGTGACTCATTTCAGGAAACTAGGCGTATGTCGCGCGTCACTACTTCACATGAGAGGCATTTGAACGTAAACATATATTTTTTTTTTTATCAAAATGCGTTTTTTGGTGGAAATGACTTCTGGAACATGTGAAGTTTCATGTGCCTTAATAACGAACTTGTATGCCATCTGTAAACACACACACACACACACACACACACACACAAAAACAAACACACACACACACACACACACAAAAACACACACACACACACACACAGAAATAAGCTTTACTCAAGGACAACCCACCAAACAAGCTGCAACAGATTATCTGGATGAAGGAGAGTCATCATGAAAACATTCACATGGAGAGAGAAGACCACTCTGTTGCAAACACACAGACTTACTGATGATACAGTCACTGTATGGGTCTTCATCCTCATCCTCATCATCCTCCAGGTATGCTGGGAGAGGGGGAGCGAAGGAAAAACAAAACAGAAAAACGATAAGATGAGCATGCAGCATGCAGCAATATGACACAGTCCAAAATACAGATAGACCACATAAACAGACAAACAAATGTACACAAGCACAAACACGCACACGCACGTTCACACACACACACACACGCACGTTCACACACACACACACACACACACACGCACGTTCACAAACACACACACACATGCAAGTTCACACACACACACACACACACACGCACGTTCACAAACACACACACACGCACGTTCACACACACACGCACGTTCACACACACACACACACACACACGTTCACACACACAAACACACGCACGTTCACACACACACACACACACACACACGCACGTTCACACACACACATGCACGTTCACACACACACACACACACACACACACACACGCACGTTCACACACACACACACACACGCACGTTCACACACACACACACGTTCACACACACACACACGCACATTCACACACACACACACACGTTCACACACACACACACACACATGCACGTTCACACACACACACACACACACACATGCACGTTCACACACACACACGCACGTTCACACACACACACACACACACACACACACGCACGTTCACACACAATTGTATGCACTCTCCACAAAAAGACGGCCCACCACCACACTCACTGACATACACCCCCTTTCTCTCTCCCTGCACACTGTTATTAAGCAGGGATATATCTGCTGCCCTCCATACCTCACTCCAACAACCCCTTAATGAGTCAGACAGATAGAATAACCCTAACCCTCCAATATAACAGTCACTCCAACAACCCCTTACAGAGCCAGAGAGATAAACAACCCTAACCCTCCAATATAACAGTCACTCCAACAACCCCTTACAGAGCCAGAGAGATAAACAACCCTAACCCTCTATTATAACCCCCCCTGCATCACAGTCTGTTATAACACTATATAGACCTTCTCACCCCGGCCTGCCTGCATCACAGTCTGTTATAACACTATATAGACCTTCTCACCCCGGCCTGCCTGCATCACAGTCTGTTATAACACTATATAGACCTTCTCACCCCGGCCTGTCTGCATCACAGTCTGTTATAACACTATATAGACCTTCTCACCCCGGCCTGCCTGCATCACAGTCTGTTATAACACTATATAGACCTTCTCACCCTGGCCTGTCTGCATCACAGTCTGTTATAACACTATATAGACCTTCTCACCCTGGCCTGTCTGCATCACAGTCTGTTATAACACTATATAGACCTTCTCACCCGGCCTGCCTGCATCACAGTCTGTTATAACACTATATAGACCTTCTCACCCTGGCCTGCCTGCATCACAGTCTGTTATAACACTATATAGACCTTCTCACCCCGGCCTGCCTGCATCACAGTCTGTTATAACACTATATAGACCTTCTCACCCCGGCCTGCCTGCATCACAGTCTGTTATAACACTATATAGACCTTCTCACCCCGGCCTGCCTGCATCACAGTCTGTTATAACACTATATAGACCTTCTCACCCCGGCCTGCCTGCATCACAGTCTGTTATAACACTATATAGACCTTCTCACCCTGGCCTGCCTGCATCACAGTCTGTTATAACACTATATAGACCTTCTCACCCTGGCCTGCCTGCATCACAGTCTGTTATAACACTATATAGACCTTCTCACCCCGGCCTGCCTGCATCACAGTCTGTTATAACACAATATAGACCTTCTCACCCCGGCCTACCTGCATCACAGTCTGTTATAACACTATATAGACCTTCTCACCCCGGCCTGCCTGCATCACAGTCTGTTATAACACTATATAGACCTTCTCACCCCGGCCTGCCTGCATCACAGTCTGCACACTCAATCAGGTAGCAACAGTGTGAAGGGAGGACTTCACAGGGTGCCTACCATCTCTTTCTAGATGGGAGGGCTGAGTATGAGAGAGTGGATGTCTGAATGTTTATGTGTTTATCCTTTAATCTACTGTCCAGTGTCATAATCCATATTTCATCAACCTACAGCTATATGTATAAAGCATCATTACACCCTGATCTGTTATTCTTCAGTAGTTGTGTGAATGACAGGATGTGATGTCATTTTCTTATCTTTCTGTTCCCACTCTCTCCTTCCACTATCTCTGATCACAGGTGATGAGTTGCACACAGAGGGGAGGTGTATTTATTTGGGTGCTATGGTGTGGGGCTCCTTGGTTCTGGGCCTGGGAGAACATGTGAGAGGGTGTCTCCGT
>NC_059193.1:14848866-14928866 GCF_020615455.1 Coregonus clupeaformis
GTGATCACATCACACCAGAGCTAAGCTACACGTTGCTCTCGCCATTAAAACTTCACCGCCAGATCATTGCCAACACTGTAGCTTATTTTATAGCCATTCAGCAAGCAAGAGGATCGATTGATGCTTCTCTCCTGAAATAGGCGTAAGCATATTAGTTTAAAAAATTGCTTGAAATACATTTTCATTATTATTATTTTGTTTTTTGGGGGAACTCAGTCGGGGTCTCAACTTACTGTTGAGAGTTAGAATAATAGAATACACAAGGTGACATTTCGAAATGTGGTTGTGCCTCAGCAGTCACTCAATTAGGCCATGTCAGCGACTGGGGTGGGGCCCATTGATCATCAATTATCATATTAAAAACTGCAAACATTTGCCTCCACCCTATGGCAAAATGTGTCTAATTGGATGTGGGAACACAGACCCACGAGCCACTGCGGCCCCTCATGATGAGTTCCGTTTTTTTTGTGGCCCCCACCCCCACCAAAGTTGCCCATCCCAGGTCTATATATAGGCGACTCATTCAGGAGCTACAAATAAAGGGAAGAGATAGGCCAGTGTAGAAGAAGACAGAGATTTTTTATGCATCGTTCGTATAGCCTATATGTTAGGCTATATATTGTAGGCCTGCTAAAGTGAATCTAGGCGACCACCTGAGCTATAGGCAACACTAACAGTTGGAGAAAAAAAAATATCCAGCAGTGTTTACCTTTATCAATAAGCGATTGCACAGATTTAGATAAAGCACTCAAATTAAAACATAGTGTGGACATAACCACCCATTGCTTCACTAAAACTATCAACAGCTGATCATTAGGCTGTGGACATGTTGTCTGCATCATTAGGCTGTGGACATGTTGTCTGCATCATTAGGCTGTGGACAGGTTGTCTGCATCATTAGGCTGTGGACAGGTTGTCTGCATCATTAGGCTGTGGACAGGTTGTCTGCATCATTAGGCTGTGGACAGGTTGTCTGCATCATTAGGCTGTGGACAGGTTGTCTGCATCATTAGGCTGTGGACAGGTTGTCTGCATCATTAGGCTGTGGACAGGTTGTCTGCATCATTAGGCTGTGGACAGGTTGTCTGCATCATTAGGCTGTGGACATGTTGTCTGCATCATTAGGCTGTGGACAGGTTGTCTGCATCATTAGGCTGTGGACAGGTTGTCTGCATCATTAGGCTGTGGACAGGTTGTCTGCATCATTAGGCTGTGGACAGGTTGTCTGCATCATTAGGCTGTGGACAGGTTGTCTGCATCATTAGGCTGTGGACAGGTTGTCTGCATCATTAGGCTGTGGACAGGTTGTCTGCATCATTAGGCTGTGGACATGTTTTTTGGGGGGGACAATTTATTTCATTTCTCATCTTCAACACAAAACAACCAATGCATCATACAAAAAAGTAAAACATAGGGATTTTTTTCCTGATAAATGATCTGCTATTTCATGGCCTTGATAGGGTGGCAAGTAAGGTCGCTGGTTCGAATCCCTGAGCCGACTTGGTGAAAAATCTGTCGATGTGCCGTTGAGCAAGGCACTTAACCCTAATTGCTCCTGTAAATCACTCTGGATTAGAGCGTATGCTAAATGACTAAAATGTTTAAAAAATATTGCTTTATGTACCATTAAGGAAACACAAGAATCGTTCCCATATCTTTTTAGAGTGTTTTTCTATTTTCTAATGGTTGTTGATTTCATCTTCATGCCTATCACAGCCGTCTATGTATACCCCTTAAAACTTTAATTGTCAATTCATATGATAGGCTACATTGACATAGCATTATCCTATAATGTAGACTATTTTCTGATATCCTACAGAGAGGATTTGACAGTAATGCAAGGTTTTTAATACGTTTCTGGGAAAGGACAAATGTGATTGTAATGAATACTCAGGGAGAAAAAGGTGTAGATTCCTGCGCAGAGTGCGGCAGGTGTTTATTTCATTTTCGCAGAAGACAGGAATCGTGGTCACAGGCTGGCAATGGTCATACACAGGTAGGCAAACAGGGAGTGAATCAAAACTAGGACTTAAGGCTATAACTGGTTCTCACAAACAAGCTAGGAAAAGGCTTAGTAGAGTCAAAACGAACAATACCTCACAAGCCACAAACAGAATGAACTGAACTAAATAAGGAGGTGATGAGACCAGGTGAAATAAATTGTCACGATCGTTGAGACGGGTCAGACCAAGGTGCAGCGTGGTATGCGAACATGTTTATTTAATACTAAACACAAAACAACAAACCAACGTAACATGAAGTCCAAGGCTATACACAATACAAGGCTATACACGGAACAAGATCCCACAACTAAGGATTGCAAACAGGCTACTTTAGTATGATCCCAATCAGAGACAATGAGCGACAGCTGCCTCTGATTGGGAATCACACCTGGCCAAACCTAGAAATACAATTCTAGATCCTAAACATAGAAACTAAACAGAAAACTCACACCCTGACCCAACCAACAAGAGTTATCTCGATCAGGGCGTGACATAAATGAACAAAAATGAAAGACAGGGCTACGTTCAAGAACACAAAGAAACAGGGCTATGTTCAAGAACACAAGGTTGACTAAGAAAATAAATACAGAACCTTACAGTGATTAGCTTACGTGTCTTGTTGCAGGGTCAGCATATGTGTGAGGAATGACGACAGGTGCCAGTTTTGCATTTCCTCTCTTATTAAATGAGGTGCAACTGAATGAAACGTAGCCAAACTCCTTTCATTATTTATCCTATAGGATGCATAGCCTATACCCTAATATTTTCAGTAGCATATTATTTTTCCAGTAGTATATAATTTTTCTCTAATTACTGCGTCCTCTCTAGCCACTTTGACCAACATATTGCCACAGAGAATGACCGCAGCAGTGTTGGTGACGTTATGTGAATTGTTCCGTTAAAGTGGAGGGAAAAACCCATCAGACTGTGTGAATCAGAATCTGTGTTTTTTTTTTGAATTCCTCTCCAATCTGACATTTCTTCTTTTGCATACTAGACTAATAGTTAAGAGGTAATAACTTCAATAATAATAATGAAATGCTAGTGATAATAACAAAGTATAATAGTAATAGTGAAGTTGAGTCTGATATGTGCCAATCCTCAGAGCGAATGGCAGGCTATTACGTTTCACAAATAACTAACTAATGAATTGGCAAAAACTAAATTTACATCTCCTTCTCCCTCCCCCTCCCCCCTCTGTCTCGCTCTCCCTCCCCTGCCCCCTCTCTCTTGTTATGCATTGTTCTTATCCATATAACACTGCAATACAAATGTAAAGGTGTGATCTGTAAGTTGTCGAACTACTCTTTATTCAAGTCAACCACTGAATTAAACCATGTGATTTGTTGAAGAATATTACATTATTCCGCTAGCAAATGATTACATCATTACATTTCAGAAGTTCTCACACAAGACCTTGCAAATCCTCCTGTTTGCCCTTTGTGAGAGAGTGTGTGGGTATGTGTGTGTGTGTGAGCGAGAAAGAGAGAGAGAGAGAGAGAGAGACTTAGTCTGCAGACAGACCGTCTACAGTTGATATGTACAGCCCAGAGATTAGTCTGGCAATCAGCCACAAAGCAATTATCAGCCAGCGAGATGAAACCATCACCTCTCAGAAAGGTGTTGCTCTATGTGTTTTAAAGATGAAAACCTGAATGAGTGTGTGTGCATGTGTATGTGTGTGTGTGTGTTATGCATATCTGTTTTCCTCTGTATGTCTCCATGTGTTTGATAGGTGTTAAAGATGTTTCCTCTGTCTCTGACTACAGTACTCTCCAAGACTCTGTTGTGAGACTTCAACTAACAACTAGATAGTTTGTATTACGTCCACTCTTCATTGACCTCTGTCGGCATGTCAGACGCAGGCGTGGAAAGGTTTACGACGACAGACACACCGCGAGGTGGAAACACCCACTGGATGGGTTAGCTGACCGACACAGATAAATATTCACAGGAATAGACATTACATTTGACATTTTAGTCATTTAGCAGACGCTCTTATCCAGAGCGACTTACAGTTAGTGAGTGCATACATTTTTCATACTGGCCCCCCGTGGGAAACAAACCCACAACCCTTGCGTTGCAAGCGCCATGCTCTACCAACTGAGCTACAGGAGACATATGAACAATGCTTTTTTTTCACTTGAAAACATGACATGAACAATCTGATAAGTGAGATTTCTCTTTTATGGAGATTCATGGAGATTTGACTATATCCATAAGGGTCCTTATGATCAATTAATCAATCAATCAATCAATCAATCATGGATCACACCAGATTGCCAGCAATTCCACAGGAGCTGTGTGCCTCAACTTCCTCTTCCCAAGCACACAACTTCCTCTTCCTTCACTCGTTCTTATGTTTCAACTCTGTCCATCCCCGAGCTCACCCTATCCCGACCTCTCCCGGTCAACCAACCAACCAACAAATAAAATAAATCCGTATCGCTCCTACCTGATTCGTGGTCAGACTTGTAGTCGTTGTCTGAGTCAGTGAGTGTGAGCACTGAGTTTTCTCTGCTGGACAGTCCTGAACTGTGTGTGCTCTTCACCCCTCCTCCTTGTCCTCCTCCTGGTCCTCCTCCTGTTCCTCCTCCTGTTCCTCCTCCCCACAGCTGGATGGCTCTCTCTGGGGACAAGGGCCCCTCTGGGTCAGAGTCTGCATCAGGGTCTGACCCTGCGCTGAGGGAGTAGCCCCTCTGGAGCAGGCTCATGTCAGGACAGTAGGTTGGGGCTGAAGGGTGAATGGGCGCTGGGTTGCAAACGCCGAGTTCAGCCATGGTGTGGAAGTTACTGCCTGTGTGAGAGAGAGGAGTGTGTGTCACTAGTGCAAGGATTCCAGCAGGCAAGCAAGCACACATGCAAGCAGTCATATAAACACACACACACACCATGTTATGTCTGCAGGTAGAGGGTTGAGGTACAGAATGACAGGTGACGTAGAATGACTCAGGATATCTGAAATTAGGATATGTCTATATAGACATCCCTCCCTATACCTTTCCTATACTCTTCCTATTCTGTCCCTGTCCCTATACTGTTCCTATGCTGTCCCTGTCCCTATACTGTTCCTATGCTGTCCCTGTCCCTATACTGTTCCTATGCTGTCCCTGTCCCTATACTGTTCCTATGCTGTCCCTGTCCCTATACTGTTCCTATGCTGTCCCTGTCCCTATACTGTTCCTATGCTATCCCTGTTCCTATACTGTTCCTATGCTGTCCCTGTCCCTATACTGTTCCTATGCTGTCCCTGTCCCTATTCTGTCCCTGTCCCTATACTGTTCCTATGCTGTCCCTGTCCCTATACTGTTCCTGTCCCTTTCCTGTTCCTTTGCTGTCCCTGTCCCTATACTGTTCCTATTCTGTCCCTGTCCCTATACTGTTCCTATGCTGTCCCTGTCCCTATACTGTTCCTATGCTGTCCCTGTCCCTATACTGTTCCTATGCTGTCCCTGTCCCTATACTGTTCCTGTCCCTATACTGTTCCTATGCTGTCAATGTCCCTATACTGTTCCTATTATGTCCCTGTCCCTATACTGTTCCTATGCTGTCCCTGTCCCTATACTGTTCCTGTCCCTATACTGTTCCTATGCTGTCCCTGTCCCTATACTGTTCCTATACTGCCCCTGTCCCTATACTGTTCCTTTGCTGTCCCTGTCCCTATACTGTTCCTGTCCCTATACTGTTCCTATGCTGTCCCTGTCCCTATACTGTTCCTTTGCTGTCCCTGTCCCTATACTGTTCCTATGCTGTCCCTGTCCCTATACTGTTCCTATGCTGTCCCTGTCCCTATACTGTTCCTATACTGTCCCTGTCCCTATACTGTCCCTGTCCCTATACTGTTCCTTTGCTGTCCCTGTCCCTATACTGTTCCTATGCTGTCCCTGTTCCTATGCTGTCCCTGTCCCTATACTGTTCCTGTCCCTATACTGTTCCTATGCTGTCCCTGTCCCTATACTGTTCCTATTATGTCCCTGTCCCTATACTGTTCCTATGCTGGCCCTGTCCCTATACTGTTCCTATGCTGTCCCTGTCCCTATACTGTTCCTATGCTGTCCCTGTCCCTGTCCCTATACTGTTCCTATGCTGTCCCTGTCCCTATACTGTTCCTGTAACTATACTGTTCCTATGCTGTCCCTGTCCCTATACTGTTCCTGTCCCTATACTGTTCCTATGCTGTCCCTGTCCCTATACTGTTCCTATGCTGTCCCTGTCCCTATACTGTTCCTGTCCCTATACTGTTCCTATGCTGTCCCTGTCCCTATACTGTTCCTGTCCCTATACTGTTCCTATGCTGTCCCTGTCCAAATACTGTTCCTATGCTGTCCCTGTTCCTATGCTGTCCCTGTCCCTATACTGTTCCTATGCTGTCTCTGTCCCTATACTGTTCCTATGCTGTCCCTGTTCCTATTCTGTCCCTGTCCCTATACTGTTCCTATGCTGTCCCTGTCCCTATACTGTTCCTATTCTGTCCCTGTCCCTATACTGTTCCTATTCTGTCCCTGTCCCTATACTGTTCCTATGCTGTCCCTGTCCCTATACTGTTCCTATACTGTCCCTGTCCCTATACTGTTCCTTTGCTGTCCCTGTCCCTATACTGTTCCTGTCCCTATACTGTTCCTATGCTGTCCCTGTCCCTATACTGTTCCTTTGCTGTCCCTGTCCCTATACTGTTCCTATGCTGTCCCTGTCCCTATACTGTTCCTATGCTGTCCCTGTCCCTATACTGTTCCTATGCTGTCCCTGTCCCTATACTGTTCCTGTCCCTATACTGTTCCTATGCTGTCCCTGTCCCTATACTGTTCCTATACTGTCCCTGTCCCTATACTGTTCCTTTGCTGTCCCTGTCCCTATACTGTTCCTGTCCCTATACTGTTCCTATGCTGTCCCTGTCCCTATACTGTTCCTTTGCTGTCCCTGTCCCTATACTGTTCCTATGCTGTCCCTGTCCCTATACTGTTCCTATGCTGTCCCTGTCCCTATACTGTTCATATGCTGTCCCTGTCCCTATACTGTCCCTGTCCCTATACTGTTCCTTTGCTGTCCCTGTCCCTATACTGTTCCTATGCTGTCCCTGTTCCTATGCTGTCCCTGTCCCTATACTGTTCCTATGCTGTCCCTGTCCCTATTCTGTCCCTGTCCCTATACTGTTCCTATGCTGTCCCTGTCCCTATACTGTTCCTATGCTGTCCCTGTCCCTATACTGTTCCTATGCTGTCCCTGTCCCTATACTGTTCCTATGCTGTCCCTGTCCCTATACTGTTCCTATGCTGTCCCTGTTCCTATTCTGTCCCTGTCCCTATACTGTTCCTATGCTGTCCCTGTCCCTATACTGTTCCTATTCTGTCCCTGTCCCTAAACTGTTCCTATGCTGTCCCTGTCCCTATACTGTTCCTATGCTGTCCCTGTTCCTATGCTGTCCCTGTCCCTATACTGTTCCTATGCTGTCCCTGTCCCTATACTGTTCCTATGCTGTCCCTGTCCTATTCTGTCCCTGTCCTATACTGTTCCTATGCTGTCCCTGTCCCTATACTGTTCCTGTCCCTATACTGTTCCTATGCTGTCCCTGTCCCTATACTGTTCCTATGCTGTCCCTGTCCCTATACTGTTCCTATGCTGTCCCTGTCCCTATACTGTTCCTGTCCCTATACTGTTCCTATGCTGTCCCTGTCCCTATACTGTTCCTATACTGTCCCTGTCCCTATACTGTTCCTTTGCTGTCCCTGTCCCTATACTGTTCCTGTCCCTATACTGTTCCTATGCTGTCCCTGTCCCTATACTGTTCCTTTGCTGTCCCTGTCCCTATACTGTTCCTATGCTGTCCCTGTCCCTATACTGTTCCTATGCTGTCCCTGTTCCTATGCTGTCCCTGTCCCTATACTGTTCTTATGCTGTCCCTGTTCCTATGCTGTCCCTGTCCCTATACTGTTCCTATGCTGCCCCTGTTCCTATACTGTCCCTGTCCCTATACTGTTCCTTTGCTGTCCCTGTCCCTATACTGTTCCTGTCCCTATACTGTTCATATGCTGTCCCTGTCCCTATACTGTTCCTATACTGTCCCTGTCCCTATACTGTTCCTTTGCTGTCCCTGTCCCTATACTGTCCCTGTCCCTATACTGTTCCTATGCTGTCCCTGTCCCTATACTGTTCCTTTGCTGTCCCTGTCCCTATACTGTTCCTATGCTGTCCCTGTCCCTATACTGTTCCTATGCTGTCCCTGTCCTATACTGTTCCTGTCCCTATACTGTTCCTTTTGCTGTCCCTGTCCCTATAATGTTCCTATGCTGTCCCTGTTCCTATGCTGTCCCTGTCCCTATACTGTTCCTATGCTGTCCCTGTCCCTATTCTGTCCCTGTCCCTATACTGTTCCTTTGCTGTCCCTGTCCCTATACTGTTCCTATGCTGTCCCTGTCCCTATACTGTTCCTATGCTGTCCCTGTCCCTATACTGTTCATATGCTGTCCCTGTCCCTATACTGTCCCTGTCCCTATACTGTTCCTTTGCTGTCCCTGTCCCTATACTGTTCCTATGCTGTCCCTGTTCCTATGCTGTCCCTGTCCCTATACTGTTCCTATGCTGTCCCTGTCCCTATTCTGTCCCTGTCCCTATACTGTTCCTATGCTGTCCCTGTCCCTATACTGTTCCTATGCTGTCCCTGTCCCTATACTGTTCCTATGCTGTCCCTGTCCCTATACTGTTCCTATGCTGTCCCTGTCCCTATACTGTTCCTATGCTGTCCCTGTTCCTATTCTGTCCCTGTCCCTATACTGTTCCTATGCTGTCCCTGTCCCTATACTGTTCCTATTCTGTCCCTGTCCCTAAACTGTTCCTATGCTGTCCCTGTCCCTATACTGTTCCTATGCTGTCCCTGTTCCTATGCTGTCCCTGTCCCTATACTGTTCCTATGCTGTCCCTGTCCCTATACTGTTCCTATGCTGTCCCTGTCCCTATTCTGTCCCTGTCCCTATACTGTTCCTATGCTGTCCCTGTCCCTATACTGTTCCTGTCCCTATACTGTTCCTATGCTGTCCCTGTCCCTATACTGTTCCTATGCTGTCCCTGTCCCTATACTGTTCCTATGCTGTCCCTGTCCCTATACTGTTCCTGTCCCTATACTGTTCCTATGCTGTCCCTGTCCCTATACTGTTCCTATACTGTCCCTGTCCTATACTGTTCCTTTGCTGTCCCTGTCCCTATACTGTTCCTGTCCCTATACTGTTCCTATGCTGTCCCTGTCCCTATACTGTTCCTTTGCTGTCCCTGTCCCTATACTGTTCCTATGCTGTCCCTGTCCCTATACTGTTCCTATGCTGTCCCTGTTCCTATGCTGTCCCTGTCCCTATACTGTTCTTATGCTGTCCCTGTTCCTATGCTGTCCCTGTCCCTATACTGTTCCTATGCTGCCCTGTTCCTATACTGTCCCTGTCCCTATACTGTTCCTTTGCTGTCCCTGTCCCTATACTGTTCCTGTCCCTATACTGTTCATATGCTGTCCCTGTCCCTATACTGTTCCTATACTGTCCCTGTCCCTATACTGTTCCTTTGCTGTCCCTGTCCCTATACTGTCCCTGTCCCTATACTGTTCCTATGCTGTCCCTGTCCCTATACTGTTCCTTTGCTGTCCCTGTCCCTATACTGTTCCTATGCTGTCCCTGTCCCTATACTGTTCCTATGCTGTCCCTGTCCCTATACTGTTCCTGTCCCTATACTGTTCCTTTGCTGTCCCTGTCCCTATAATGTTCCTATGCTGTCCCTGTTCCTATGCTGTCCCTGTCCCTATACTGTTCCTATGCTGTCCCTGTCCCTATTCTGTCCCTGTCCCTATACTGTTCCTATGCTGTCCCTGTCCCTATACTGTTCCTATGCTGTCCCTGTCCCTATACTGTTCCTATGCTGTCCCTGTTCCTATGCTGTCCCTGTCCCTATACTGTTCCTATGCTGTCCCTGTCCCTATACTGTTCCTATGCTGTCCCTGTTCCTATTCTGTCCCTGTCCCTATACTGTTCCTATGCTGTCCCTGTCCCTATACTGTTCCTATTCTGTCCCTGTCCCTATACTGTTCCTATGCGTTCCCTGTCCCTATACTGTTCCTATGCTGTCCCTGTTCCTATGCTGTCCCTGTCCCTATACTGTTCCTATGCTGTCCCTGTTCCTATGCTGTCCCTGTCCCTATACTGTTCCTATGCTGTCCCTGTCCCTATACTGTTCCTGTCCCTATACTGTTCCTATGCTGTCCCTGTCCCTATACTGTTCCTATTCTGTCCCTGTCCCTATACTGTTCCTATGCTGTCCCTGTCCCTATACTGTTCCTATACTGTCCCTGTCCCTATACTGTTCCTTTGCTGTCCCTGTCCCTATACTGTTCCTGTCCCTATACTGTTCCTATGCTGTCCCTGTCCCTATACTGTTCCTTTGCTGTCCCTGTCCCTATACTGTTACTATGCTGTCCCTGTCCCTATACTGTCCCTGTCCCTATACTGTTCCTTTGCTGTCCCTGTCCCTATACTGTTCCTATGCTGTCCCTGTCCCTATACTGTTCATATTCTGTCCCTGTCCCTATACTGTTCCTATGCTGTCCCTGTCCCTATACTGTTCCTATACTGTCCCTGTCCCTATACTGTTCCTTTGCTGTCCCTGTCCCTATACTGTTCCTGTCCCTATACTGTTCCTATGCTGTCCCTGTCCCTATACTGTTCCTTTGCTGTCCCTGTCCCTATACTGTTACTATGCTGTCCCCCTTTTGCATAAAAAGCCTTGTGACGAAATTCACCTCAGACCAGCAGACGTGAAGCGTGAGCTAAACGTTGCAAATGGTTGAATTTCTACAAGACCAGAAAACGTGAGACGTTAGTCCACATGTATGAAATGGAGAAACTCTGAAACTCTCAACCTCTCCACGAGGTGAAGAAGAAGACAATGCACTAGACCTTATCATTTCAGTCTGCAGCTGGCATGTATAGTCGTCTAGAGAACTTTCACTAAAGACACGAGAGAGGAGGACAATCCCTCTCAGACAACCTCTGGTACATGTTAAGTATCCATTCTAACCACCACTACGACCAGAAACTCTACCAAGGACATTGAGATCTTCGGTGGGCATACCAGAGTCCTACATCATCAACTCAACTATCGAGGACAGCAACACGTAAATACATGTTGCATTTCTAATCCAAATTAGTGATTATTAGGGTGCATAAGTATTATGATTACTGTGAGCGTAGTTTCCAAAGTAACTACGATAGTTTGAATCTCTGTCTCTCCTTTCCACTCGGACCCTCCTTCTACCCAAGCAGTCATGCTGTTGTTAGTCCAGTCCACTAGGGACTTGTTTTAATTGTATTACGTTAGTAATCAATAACCTATGTGTGTGTGTGTGTGTGTGTGTGTGTGTGTGTGTGTGTGTGTGTGTGTTTGTATTGTGTTATTATTTAATTAGTTAGTAAATAAATAATTAAGCCAATTTGTGTATTGCTGATTCATCAATATGGTTAGGCTTCTTACAGGTTCAATGATTATGCGACGTTCAGAATGAGACTGATAAGAGGTAATTATTTAGTGACTGCTATCGATATATAACATATATATCTTCTAAGAGTTTAATTTGGGAGACGGTAACTCGTTAAACAACTTATTCCGTGGTGCCCCAAATTCCTAATGAGTTAATTGTTACATGATTAATTTAATCGAGTGACAATTAAACATAGATACGTGATTCGATAAATAACAGTTATACATTAAAGTAAGTCACGTCACGACATATTGTTGCCCCCGTGCGAGGAATCTAAGATAGAATGAGGCCTTACTGTTGAATTCAGTCTATATGAATTGTGCAGCACATTACGTTAGAGCCGTAGCCAGGATTTGCTGAGGTGTGTGTGTTCCATTTGAACAAGATACTGGAGGTTGCCTCCGGCGTTGTATATCTGATGAAAAGTCAGTGTGTAGAGTGAATTACTGAATGCTACGAGCCAGGATATATTGGGCCGGCCGATTTAGGTATTCTCAGATATAGTCCCGTTGGGCCAAACGGGTACTATTTATGTCTCGTGTCTCAGGAGTGAGTTGACCCGGTCAGTATTAATGTCTAGAGCGAGGACATAGGGCCAGCAACGCTAGCAATTTGGATAGATATGTTTGTTGACCGGGCTGGAGTTATTATCTATCTGCCTATCGTGCTTCGGTAGCGTGGGTAGGCCACAGGTGTATCTCTTATGTTATCGCGCGTTCCAGTAATATAGTGCTAGTAAAGAGAATGCCGAATGGGTTTGAATGTGAGACGTCACTAGTAAGTGCCTTCCCGTAGTGTATGGGATCCTGTTGTGTGCTTAAAACAAGTATAAGAAAGGTTAGCTGTGCACTAGATGCTAAGCTAACAAAGGGAGAGCAGCCATTTTGTTTCTCCTTTATCACGTTGAAATCCCCGTCTTGGGCGACGGAAGTCCCGCCCCTCTGTACTCCCGTTCGAGTTTAGCTTTCTGTGATCAGTGACCCCTAGTCGTGAAGAATCGCTTGTATTTAAAAAAATTTTTTTACAATATTCTATGTGAGGGCAAAACATGTTTTCATAGTGTGTAACTATGGGCTACATTTATGATATCCAGCAAATCTCAACTGATTGGATATCATTGTCTCATTCAATTTAATAAGTTAAATACCTTTTCAGGTTGATCATTTGGATAAGATCCAAATTGATATGGTTCAACAAAGGAGACCATTTTAAACTTTTCCATATTAACCTAGATAAAGCAACACTTTCAGGTTAATTAAAGTTTCATTCCCAGATATTCTATACAGGTATGATTAATCATTATCATTGATTAATCAATTAAATTTGCTTTTGCAAGCTCATTGGCGCCAACCCCCACAGTACTGAACCAGTATTGACGGAAGTCCCGCCTTCACGAGAATCCCACGTGGCTTCAGCCTTAGGGATAAGTGGTGAATGTACCCTCACATTTGAACTACTGGTTACATTTATGATAATCCAGCCAATCTCAACTGACTGGATATCATTGTCTCATTCAATTTAATAAATTAAATTGCCAAACATACCTTTTCAGGTTGATCATTTGGATAAGATCCAAATTGATTTGGTTCAACAAAGGAGGCCATTTTAAACTTTTCCATATTATCCTAGATAAAGCAAATGTAGTGTATTGACAATATGATGGTGTTAAATGTTTTTTAAATGGAACTGAAAGAATGTTGATTTTTGGTATCAAGAGGGAAGGTTTTAGTGTGACGCCACATACGACAGATAGGAAGTGTGTTGTAGACACGGGGATTGGACAGTAGAGGGAGCCACCCACATCTTGGAAGGTTATATATACTGGGGGAACAACGACGGAGGGGCAGAAAGCATTAAGATTCATTTGGGACTGCTTCTCCGGATCCGCGGGTCTGTTAACTTATGCTGTAACCTCGTGGTATTAATAAAAGCCTCTAAAACACGATACAGCTTAAGTGGATTCTTTGATCGACAGCAATACCCACCAGCATTCGACGCGATACCACACAACACTTTCAGGTTAATTAAAATCTAATTCCCAGATAGCATATACATGTATGATTAATCATTATCATTGATTCATCAACTCAATTTGCTTTTGCAAATTCATTCACGTTCAACTCCCACATTACTGATGCAGTAGTGATGGTTCATTAATGTCTATAAATAGATTTAAATCGTTTTTGCAGCGTCCAACAACCCAAAACCCAAAATAATGTGCAAGCTATCAGAGGGGGTGGTCCCCACTCCCCCGCTAATTAGTGAACCCTCACCCATAAAAGGATTGATCGCTGACCTCCGCAGCGATACCAACCCTAACTATGCCATTAGCGAAAAAACAGCAGCAATTGCGACAAACACTCTCCAAAATCAACCATCGGGCGCAGGCCTTGTAAAGGTTCTCTCCAGTTTAGCCCTGATGTATCGCCATCAGTGATTGGCATCGGTCCAATACTGCAGTGCACAGCTGAAGCACGAGCAAGAAATGGCTGATATGAAGAGACAGGTGGAGAGAACCAGGAAACTAATGACAAAAGCAGATGAGGAAAACTGAACAATTAAAAATAATTTATGATGACGAACGAGCACAAACTCTTCAACAAAATGGTCTTCTACAGGAACAAAATCGTCTTCTACAGGAACAACTCGATTTAGCCAAAACTAAATACGACAAAGTCCAAGCGGAGGAAACCTCATCACTGAATCTCTCACTCCGTACTCAAGCCCTCTACCTGCAAACCATGTAAGATAAGTATGAGGCCGAACGGAGCAAGTGCGACACTCACGTGTCTGAAATAAGTATTCTAAGCGCCCAAGTGGACTCGGCCATGCAGCAGAATACACCCTTAGGTACCATCTGGAGGAATTCCAGAACAGTCAAGTGCTACAGCGTGAATACCCAGTCAAGCAACCAAGCTCGCAACCGGAGCTCGGTACACAAAGGAGTGAAGACGACAGAAGGTTTCAGACTTTGCCTCTCGCAGATGTCCCTCAGTCTTCCCCTCTTGGCCATTCGGCACATGGTAATATGGCGCCTCCTCTCCAACAAAGCCAAAGCTTCACTTCTCCTCTTGGCCTTTCGGCCCACAATTCCCCACATGATGAAGCCCACCCTCCCTGCGCACTTGGCACGGAATGCCTTGACAAACTCGTCAAAAACATCCACACCTTTGACCCTGTTCCAGGTAAGCCAAACGACACTGAGAAGTTCCTAGCAGACAGAGGACGCCTTGGATGGCTAGCCGAAAGCTACGGATTCTGACAGGCTTTACCTGTTGAAGCCAACGTCAAATAGACACGTGCAAGGTTCATTCGTATACAACAGCAACACGTGCAAATCGACTACGCTAAACTTGCCACGGCCTTCAAAGTAGAATTCAGTTGTACTGCGACTAGTAAACACGACAGCTGGCTGGCTAACACTGTCAAGCAAGCTCGGGATGAACACCTACAAGCTTACTATCATAGGCTTCGTTCAGCTTACTGAAACACTGAAACAGAAATGGAAGAGCTGTTACCATTCAAACAAATATTTCTGTCAAACATGTTTCCCAACTTCATTATCTACTTGGGCCCTACAGCCCACGTTGGTTTGCCAATCTCAGAACTCAGAGAGCTTGCGAGCACAGCTTTCGAGGCCTGACATCTCGATTTTGGAGTTTGAACAGGAGCACTCACTCCAGTTAGAGGGTACATTATCAGGTATTGAAGCGTCAAGAGATGACGCACAACAATGGTTTCTACCACAAAACCACGATACCAATACCCACCACGGTCGAAATAACTTTAAAGTAAGTCGCCAGCGAAACGACTACCGCTACAATCGAACGGATCGCTATGTTCCTGCACCCAATCCAACCAAAGTGTCAGAGCACAAGGGTAACAAGGGTGAAAAAGGGTTAAATGACGACAGAAGCATACGCCAATACTCGCTAAAAGCTCTGCTAAGAGAAATAAAGAACCAGAAAGAATTTGATAAACAGGAAAAAGACAAGTCACTATGACTAGACGTGGAATTGCCGGACAACAAGTCTGCCAGAATTAACACCCTTAGCAAGGACATTAACAATCAAATTACTCCCGCTATCACTCGAGACCCTATCCAGGGCCTGCTCGATCAAGACACAAGCCCACAAGCTTTGTCTATAGTCTCTGATACAAATGTTAAGAAGAAAAAGGTCAAACACATCGCAAGAGCCAATTCCACTCGAAACCCGATAAGTCAATTTGTTTTCACCATGAACAGAAATGACACATCACGTCGTTGCGAACTACCACTCCACTTTGTGAGGAATATGACCACAAAATGCGACTCAAATAGCCCATACCTGGAAACAGTCCTGGTAGACTGCTTAATCTGCCATGCGCTAATTGATTCGGGCTCGACAATATCGCTCATCTCTCAAACGTTGTTCAATGATCTCAAAAGGGCTTTGAACCCAGCTAAACGTTTGTTGAAAACGGAACGATGCGATACTTCGCTTCGAGGTTTCACCCAGACTACCTCGCCTCTCACAATGTGACTCATGCTGAAGCTATACTTCCAAGACGTATCGCTTGTTCACCTTGTGTATGTTACCTGCCTCGAAAGTGAACCCTTGCTACTCGGAGTAGACTTGATGGATCGGTTGATCCCACTGATGGATTGGAAGACCAACCAAGTATGGTGACAGGTAACGGTGCCGTCTCCACTGACCACACTGTCGTCTCCTACCGCTGTCATCCACAAAGAGCATCTATCAAAAGAACCTGTTTCGAAAAAGATGTCTCGACACTTCTCTGTGAAGCATCTGACCCAAGGAGATATTACGATATCTCGTTACATTCAATCAGCAAACCTGATTGACCAGTCCTTTCATGATTTCAAGCCAGCAGTCTCTGTGAATGAGCCTCCTCCTTGGAGTCATGCGATACTGTAGCTGAGATTAACTTCTCTTGTTATACGGACACTTCCGCAAGCACTGCGGCCGTCTCAGGAATAAAAGCATCGACGTGCAGAGTGTACTCTGCTTCCGATGTTACATTTTCCGTTTTGAGGGGGACTGAAACCCCTTACAATGAAACGAACGGCGTCAGTCCCGCAACTGACCCGATGATTCCCACTGGTGAAATACTGTGCCATATCGCAGAAAGATATCCTTGTCTCAGTTCGCAGGTACTGGAACGGTTGCCACACACAAAATATGTGGTGACTAACAGGCCACGACAGCCATTGAGCATTTTCAAGCACAAACACTAGGAGATTTGGTTGAATGGTTACAGCCAATCTACTAACTATGCGGCTGCTGACAACACGTACAAAGGGTCCGACCTTTTCGTTTGTGCCTCGGACACCAACACCCAACGCTGGTGCGGGGGTCCCAAGACACAAAGGGGGAGAATACTAGCCCAGACCCATGATGAGCCTTGTTGAGGTCGGTGGGGGGGTGAGACTACAAACAACACTGTACGAGACCGCCAGAGCAGGAAATAAATCTAGTTGTAAACTTCTCCATGACAACACAGAGCGGACAAGCCCCTCGACGGAGATAACCTTAGAACACATCTGAGATATCACTGAGGTGTACCACACTGGTCGTAAAAGAACTCCAGTGGACTTTCCACCTCCAAAACAAATGGCAACAATAATCATTCCTTGCCATGTGTAGTTTCAACTACAATGCAACTAGTAAAATGCTCTAATCATGTATTCCGGTAGAATAACATTTCAGAATAAATCGGTAGGATAACTGGTCCCCTTGAGTACCAGTACCAATGCCAGCAACAGCCAGTCCAGCCACAATCAGTAAGAAGGTTAGAGACCTAACGAGTCAAATGGCCCTTGACAACAGCGACATAGGAGTTAGTAGTCACTCAGATTGCAACACGTGGAAGGGAATCTCCCAAAATACTCTTCTGATGGTCAACACACATGCTGCTAATAAATAGAACCCTCCATTCAGGAGGAAAGTTATTAGAAGTCATGAAACATGATCACACCGCGTACGACTGGTTCAGTGCTTATAGAGTACTTCCATCGTGAGGTCAGCTCCTCCGGGGATAACATAGCTGTGAAATAGACTATTTTATACCTATCACCACTACAATGGTGAGACACAGTGACCTGTAGTAAAACTACTACAGGTTCCCTCGACACCAATTCTTACTGACCTCCAGGCATTGACATAAAAATGATCTGATTACGTCAGACTCATTCTGAACAGTTTGCAGCCTACCAGGATACTTGGTTTTCTTTCCCTTGGCATGCCCACCTGTGTAAGCATAAGCGCACATGTTCAACGGAACATTCAATGAGGATGTATGCTAGGATCACTTAAGGGTCAGAGCAAAACACCAGCCTTTGATTCTACAGCTACGCTTATGCTTACACCAGTTTCTCCCAATAAGTCCATAGGTCATCCCTGTAGACTGTCCGAAGCTAGTGCCTTACAAGCTGTGGACTTATCATATAGTTATCAACTTAGGATAGTGCCTAAGCCACACACCACTAAGTTGGAAAACCCTTGACATGACATTAGAGACAATGCCATGATAGAGTCATATAGCCAAGAACGTGGACGTATATAGAATACAGTACAATTAGATGATTAAGGTGTGGTAACTATATTTTGTATCTCTTTTGTTAATGATTTGATTAATTTTGTTTCATTTTCTCTGACGCGAAGTGATAGAGCCATAAACAAGTTCCCCATACAACCATCAGTTAGTGCCACAACGCCGCTCAATTGGGAAATACATTTAATTATGTGATTGTGTGTAAGTTGTTAACATCTCCCTAAGTTACTGCCCAGATCTACCAGCCTGGACGACCGGATGACGGGTCCGGAACGGCGATGCCCAACCAGGACGCCCACTGCCCATTCTTGTGGTGGACTGCTCCGTTGGAAGAAAGCCTACCAGGGTAAACCACCAGAGGGGGACCGCAATGGCGATCCCCAACCAGGACATCCCCTGGCCATTCTTGTGGTGGCATGCAGCTTGCAGAGATCCTCCGAAGGTAAACCACCAGAGGGGGACCGCAACGGCGATCCCCAACCAGGACAGCCCCTGGCCATTCTTGTGGTGGAGTGCAGCTTGCAGAGATCCTCCGTAGGTAAACCACCAGAGGGGGACTGCAACGATGATCCACAACCAGGACATCCTGTGGTCATTATTATGGTGGATTGCAACTTGCAGAATGATCCCAAGATTGAACCACCAGAGGGGGACTGTCATGTCTTGCCCTCATGGGTTGAGGATCAAACATGCCGGCTAGGCAAAGGTTTGAACACCCACTTTCCTGGGGGTCAGTTTTTTTCCCTCACTGTACTTTTTCCACCACTGAACTTACTACTAATCCATTTGATTTGGTGCAGTAAAGCCCCAGCCCCCTTTCATGAAATAGCCCAAAGACAAAATAACTAAAGGAGTTGTCACGTCTGAAATAAATATATACAATTATCCAAATTAAAGCACATCAAAGAGGATCAATAACACCCGCTGCAGCCCAATTAAATTTAATGCTGAGGAGAAAGCAATTAAGGGAAAAGGGACCCATTTATCCTTAATACTAATTAAAGATACTATTGTAGGTGTCATGACTTGCCCTCATGGGTTGAGGATCTAACATGCCGGCTAGGCAAAGGTTTGAACACCCCCTTTCCTGGGGGCCAGTTTTATGACCAGTCGTAAATACAGACTTTCTCTTCCTTGCCATGAAGTATTTGGAGAAAGGACCCCTTTGTTAACAAAGGAAGTCTTCCTGCCAAGACTCCAACATCCAAAAGTGGATAATGAAACAATATTCCTACTTAAAAGAATGTGGGAAATAGTTGGTGGGGACTTAAAGAACAATCATGTCAAATTCGCTACTATGTTGTGATGTCATTAAAGACGGTGGAACAACATAACTGTATCTTTGGGGGTGTACACTTCCCAGTTATGAGGTTTGCATCTAATTGTTATATAAAACAAATGATTAAGTATGATAATACTTTTGTGAAGATAACAATGTGATTTTAGCATTCCAAATAAGATGATTGTTTTCCATATTGATTTGTTCTCAGTCAGTGGCCACGCCCAGATGAGCACAAACATGATGGAACGCCCCTTTTCTCCTTTTGCATAAAAAGCCTTGTGACAAAATTCACCTCAGACCAGCAGACGTGAAGCGTGAGCTAAACGTTGCAAATGGTTGAATTTCTACAAGACCAGAAAACGTGAGACGTTAGTCCACACATATGAAATGGAGAAACTCTGAAACGCTCAACCTCTACACGAGGTGAAGAAGAAGGCAATGCACTAGACCTTATCATTTCAGTCTGCAGCTGGCATGTACAGTCATCTAGAGAACTTTCACTAAAGACACGAGAGAGGAGGACAATCCCTGGTACATGTTAAGTATCCATTCTAACCACCACTATGACCAGAAACTCTACCAAGGACATTGAGATCTCTGATGGGCAAACCAGAGTCCTACATCATCAACTCCACTATCGAAGACAGCAACACGTAAATACATGTTGCATTTCTAATCCAAATTAGTGATTATTAGGCTGCATAAGTATTATGATTACTGTGAGCGTAGTTTCCAAAGTAACTACGATAGTTTGAATCTCTGTCTCTCCCTTCCACTCTGACCCTCCTTACATTTTACTCATTTAGCAGACGCTCTTATCCAGAGCGACTTACAGGAGCAATTAGGGTTAAGTGCCTTGCTTAAGGGCACATCGACAGATTTTTCACCTAGTCGGCTCGGGGATTAGAACCAGCGACCTTTCGGTTACTGGCACAACGCTCTTACCCACTAAGCTACCTGCCGCCCTACTCTACCCAAGCAGTCATGCTGTTGTTAGTCCAGTCCACTAGGGACTTGTTTTCATTGTATTACGTTAGTAATCAATAACCTATGTGTGTGTGTGTGTGTGTGTGTGTGTTTGTATTGTGTTATTATTTAGTTAGTTAGTAAATAAATAATCAAGCCAATTTGTGTATTGCTGATTCATCAATATGGTTAGGGTTCTTGCAGGTTCAAGGATTATGCGACGTTCAGAATGAGACTGATAAGAGGTAATTATTTAATAAGTGACTGTTATCGATATATAACATATATATCTTCTAAGAGTTTAATTCGGGAGACGGTAACTCGTTAAACAACTTCTTCCGTAGTGCCCCAAATTCCTAATGAGTTAACTGTTACATGATTAATTTAATCGAATGACAATTAAACATAGATAGGCGATTCGATAAATAACAGTCATACATTAAAGTAAGTCACGTCACGACATAGGAAAGGATGGGATGCAATCTCTCCCAATCAGCTGGTAGTATAGAGGAGGATGGAACACACACACACACACACGCACACAGGCACACAAACACACAGGAACACAAACACACAGGCACACAAACACGGCAGGTAGCTTAGTGGTTAAGAGCGTTGTGCCAGTAACCGAAAGGTCGCTGGTTCTAATCCCCGAGCCGACTAGGTGAAAAATCTGTCGATGTGCCCTTGAGCAAGGCACTTAACCCTAATTGCTCCTGTAAGTCGCTCTGGATAAGAGCGTCTGCTAAATGACCAATTATTTTATTTTATTTATTTTATTATCACACAGGCACACAAACACACAGGAACACAAACACACAGGCACACAAACACACAGGCACACAAACACACAGGAACACATGCATGCACATACACCCATATGCACACTCACACACACACAAAACATTGCTCTGTAAGGATCTGAATAATTGTGTTTGTAGTGAAGTATCAGCCAGCTGTGTTGGCTGGCTGGGTTAATCATGACTCATCAGGCCTATGTAAGGACGGACGGGAATCAAAACTGGAATTATCCAGATAAAAAGTGTCTGCTGAATCTTCACTACACTGCTCCTCTCCTCTTTAATGACTTATTACATTTTACATTTTAGTCACTTAGCAGACGCTCTTATCCAGAGCGACTTACAGTTAGTGAGTGCATACATTTTCATACTGCCCCCCCGTGGGAAACGAACCCACAACCCTGGAGTTGCAAGCACCATGCTCTACCAACTGAGCTACAGGGGACTACTTATCTAAAAAGTTTCACTAAAACTAAACTGGCAGGAGAGACTTTAAAGGGTAACTTTACATGGTAGGAGAGACTTTAGAGGGAAACTTTACATGGTAGGAGAGACTTCAGAGGGAAACTTTACATGGTAGGAGAGACTTTAGAGGGAAACTTTACATGTTAACTAAGACAACACAGATACAAGAGAAAGGACGAAAAGATAACTAACTATTGTAGTTATCAAGACCTAACAATCTACATGTAGCTACAAATCTACTGGGAGACACACTCCTAACTACACAGTCCATACCTGAGATGAAGTATCGTAGGAAGACTGGAGAAAACTCCACGTAGTCTGAGAGAGTAGGAACACACAAGTCCTTTAACATCATGACAATATAACATAATAATCTAGCTGCTATATTTCAATATTGCTGTATAGCCAAGTTTCTATTCTATAATCAAGATCTAGGCTATCACAAGGATCGGTGAAAACAGTGTGAGAATAGAGTGTGTGTGTTGTTGATGTGTGTGTGTGCATGCGCACGTGTGTGTGTGTGTGTGTGTGTGTGTGTGTGTGTGCGTGTTGTTTACAGCCTGCCTTGTACACCCACAGGTCTAACCTAATGGTGTTGTATGTGAGAACCACACCAGGTAACAGAGAACATGAGACAGAGACAGTGTGTTATAGTGTTAACTAGCTCTGCTGCTAGAGACAGAGACAGAGTGTTATAGTGTTAACTAGCTCTGCTGCTAGAGACAGAGACAGTGTGTTATAGTGTTAACTAGCTCTGCTGCTAGAGACAGAGACAGAGTGTTATAGTGTTAACTAGCTCTGCTGCTAGAGACAGAGACAGAGACAGTGTGTTATAGTGTAAACTAGCTCTGCTGCTAGAGACAGAGACAGTGTGTTATAGTGTTAACTAGCTCTGCTGCTAGAGACAGAGACAGAGTGTTATAGTGTTAACTAGCTCTGCTGCTAGAGACAGAGACAGTGTGTTATAGTGTTAACTAGCTCTGCTGCTAGAGACAGAGACAGTGTGTTATAGTGTTAACTAGCTCTGCTGCTAGAGACAGAGACAGTGTGTTATAGTGTAAACTAGCTCTGCTGCTAGAGACAGAGACAGTGTGTTATAGTGTTAACTAGCCCTGCTGCTAGAGACAGAGACAGTGTGTTATAGTGTTAACTAGCTCTGCTGCTAGAGACAGAGACAGTGTGTTATAGTGTTAACTAGCTCTGCTGCTAGAGACAGACACAGAGACAGTGTGTTATAGTGTTAACTAGCTCTGCTGCTAGAGACAGACACAGTGTGTTATAGTGTTAACTAGCTCTGCTGCTAGAGACAGACACAGAGACAGTGTGTTATAGTGTTAACTAGCTATGCAGCTAGAGACAGAGACAGTGTGTTATAGTGTTAACTAGCTATGCAGCTAGAGACAGAGACAGTGTGTTATAGTGTTAACTAGCTCTGCTGCTAGAGACAGACACAGTGTGTTATAGTGTTAACTAGCTCTGCTGCTAGAGACAGACACAGAGACAGTGTGTTATAGTGTTAACTAGCTCTGCTGCTAGAGACAGAGACAGTGTGTTATAGTGTTAACTAGCTCTGCTGCTAGAGACAGAGACAGTGTGTTATAGTGTTAACTAGCTCTGCTGCTAGAGACAGACACAGTGTGTTATAGTAGAAAGCCTAAACAGTATATTTGACCTTTCACCTTCCCTATTAAATATAACAATTTCAAGTAGACAACCTAAGAAAATTAACAAAAATGACAAATAGTTGAATGAAGAATGCAAAAAACTAAGAAAGGAATTGAGAAACCTATCATACCAAAAACATAGAGACCCAGAAAAGAGCCTACACCTTCGCTATGGTAAATCACTAAAACAATACAGAAATACACTACGGAGAAAGAAGGAACAGCATGTCAGAAATCAGCTCAATATAATTGAGGTATCCATAGAATCTAACCACTTCTGGGAAAATTGGAACACACTTAACAAACAACAACACGAAGAGTTATCTATCCAAAATGTATGGATAAACCACTTCTCCAATCTTTTTGGCTCTAAAACAAAGAACAAACAGCAAAAACATGTACATGATCAATTACAAATCTTAGAATCAGCTATTAAAGACTACCAGAACCCACTTCCAAGAGTGTGCAAAGCTGTCATCAAGGCAAAGGGTGGCTATTTGAAGAATCTCAAATATAAAATATATTTGTTTAACACTTTTTTGATTACTACATGATTCCATATGTGTAATTTCATTGTTTTGATGCTTTCACTATTATTCTACAATGTAAAAAATAGTAAAAATTAAGAACAACCCTTGAGTAGGTGTGTCCACACTTTTGACTGGTAGTGTATATATTGTCATGACTGTTGAGCATATAATTTGAAAAATTAGGAAAGTATTTATCTTAAGATAGGAATGTGATTTTCTAATGAGATAATTGTTTTTGATAATACTTTGCACAGTAAGTAGCCACGCCCAGAGTGAGGACAGAGAGCGTGTCAGCATGACGGAACCGGCCCTTATGACCAGAGTGCTTACAGTGGCTTGCGAAAATATTCAACCCACTTGGCAGTTTTCCTATTTTGTTGCCTTACAACCAGGAATTCAAATGGATTTTTGGGGGTTTGTATCATTTGATTTACAAAACATGCCTACCACTTTGAAGATGCAAAATATTTTTGATTGTGAAACAAACAAGAAATAAGACCAAAAAAAAGAAAATTTGAGCGTGCATAACTATTCACCCCCCCAAAGTCAAAACTTTGTAGAGGCACCTTTTGCAGCAATTACAGCAGCAAGTCTCTTGGGATATGTCTCTATAAGCTTGGCACATCTAGCCACTGGGATTTCTGCCCATTCTTCAAGGCAAAACTGCTCCAGCTCCTTCAAGTTGGATGTTCCGCTCTGTGTACAGCAATCTTTAAGTCATACCACAGATTCTTAATTGGATTGAGGTCTGGGCTTTGACTAGGCCATTCCAAGACATTGAAATGTTTCCCCTTAAACCAATCAAGTGTTGCTTTAGCAATATGCTTAGGGTCATTGTCCTGCTGGAAGGTTAACCTTCGTTCCAGTCTCAAATCTCTGGAAGATTGAAACAGGTTTCCCTAAAAAAAATCCCAGTATTTAGCACCATCCATCATTCCTTCAATTCTGACCAGTTTCCCAGTCCCTGCCGATTAAAAACATCCCCACAGGATGGTGTTCTCGGGGTGATGAGAGGTGTTGGGTTTGCGCCAGACATAGAGTTTTCCTTGGTGGCCAAAAAGTTATATTTTAGTCTCATCTGACCAGAGTACCTTCTTCCATATGTTTGGGGAGTCTCCCACATGCCTTTTGGTGAACACCAAACATGTTTGCTTATTTTTTTCTTTAAGCAATGGCTTTTTCTGGCCACTCTTCCGTAAAGCCCAACTCTGTAGAGTGTATGGCTTAAAGTTGTCCTATGGACAGATACTCCAATCTCCGCTGTGGAGCTTTGCAGCTCCTTCTGGATTATCTTTGGTCTCTTTGTTGCCTCTCTGATTAATGCCCTCCTTGCCTGGTCCGTGAGTTTTGGTGGACGGCCCTCTCTTGGCAGGTTTGTTGTGGTGCCATATTCTTTCAGTTTTTTAATAATGGATTTAATGGTGCTCTGTGGGATGTTCAAAGTTTCTGATATTTTTTTATAACCCAACCCTGATCTGTACTTCTACACAACTTTGTCCCTGACTTGTTTGGAGAGGTCCTTGGTCTTCATGGTGCCGCTTGCTTGGTGGCGCCCCTTGCTTATTGGTGTTGCAGACTCTGGGGCCTTTCAGAACAGGTGTATATATACTGAAATCATGTGACAGATCATGTGACACACAGGTGGACTTTATTTAACTAATTATGTGACTTCTGAAGGTAATTGGTTGCACCAGATCTTATTTATTGGCTTCATAGCAAAGGGGATGAATACATATGCATGCACCCCTTTTCCGTTATTTATTTTTGAGAATTTTTTTCAACAAGTTATTTTTTAAATTTCACTTCATCAATTTGGACAATTTTGTGTATGTCCATTACATGAAATCCAAATAAAAATCCATTTAAATTACAGGTTGTAATGCAACAAAATAGGAAAAACGCCAAGGGGGATGAATACTTTTGCAAGGCACTGTAAAGGCTTGGTAGAGAAATTAACCTTTAGACCAGAAAGACGTGAAGCAGCACTACACGATAAAAATGGTTGTAACATATGGGACCAGAAAGACTCGAGCTGCAGCTCACGTCTAAAATGGTTCGAACCCTGAATCAACACGAGGTAGAGACGAAAAGTAACTTCCCGGACAATCAATGGTACAGCTGATTAGCTATTCTGAGGAAAGTATTTTTGCACGTTAATTTAAGTATGACAATTCTAATACTCTCTTCAAACCATCGTCTACTACGCTGCTCTCATTACCCCACTGGGGGAACCATTGACACGGCTGATTAGCCTATCTTCAAAAGACCAATCTTCCAGAATGAGTGAAAGGAAAATCCATCCCTTAGTTCTGTTCCAGACTACATGACAAGTCATTGAAGCCACGGACAACTAAGAAGAAGGACATTGTGACCTCTGGTGGACAATTAGAGCCGTACAAGCTAGAGCAGAGAGAAGACCCGACCAAACCCCTTGGTTCCGACAGAGATAAACGGTCGAACGAAGGCATTCACACGTAAATACATGCATGATTTCTTACACCAAATGGGTGGTGGTTCGTGTGCAAAGTATTATGTTTACTGTGAGCGTAGTTTCCAAATGTATCCAAGTGTTGTGCCTCTGTGTGTGTTTCTCTTTCTCTCTCTCTAACTATCCATCTTTTGTAACAAGCCGTCATATTATTCTATACCAATAGAATGTTATTTATATGGGGGATACAATCTTCCCAGCTCTGCAGATTTTGCTGTGAAGAGACAGAATCATTAGATCATTTGTTTTGGTTCTGTCCATTTGTAGCTTGTTTTTGGACACAGGTCCAGGAATGGCTAAAGGATTGCAATATTTACTTGGAGCTAACCTTGCAGATAGCATTACTGGGTGATCTGAAAAGTCATAGTCAATCGATCAATAATATAATAATACTTTTAGCATTTATTTTTTATTTTTTATTCACAATCTGTAGAAGCAATGAGAATAGAAAGGTTCAGA
Organism: Coregonus clupeaformis; assembly: GCF_020615455.1. Lineage (NCBI taxonomy): Eukaryota > Metazoa > Chordata > Actinopteri > Salmoniformes > Salmonidae > Coregonus > Coregonus clupeaformis. The sequence goes on from NC_059193.1 coordinate 14,875,587, forward strand.
ACTTTTGTAAAACATCACAGTACAGTTGAAATATATATGGCAAATAGTAATCCTATATGGATGGTGTTAAGAGATAGATGGGAGGTGTTGAATGGAGTTGAAGGATGGGACTAATAACAAATAACAACAAATAATAACAAGATAACTAATAATGTAAGCATACTGTGTCCATAATAAGTATATAGGTTGTATGTTGGGAGCTTTTGGGAAAGAGCACAGTTAGAAAGATATGGCATATAGAAGCAAACCGGATGGACATCATGAAAATGATCGGAGAGGTTGAGAGTAGAAGAAGTTCAGGAGCAAAAACAAATAAAATATAATTATTGTAAAATTGACTGTGTCCATAAAATGTAGATAATAAGTACAGTGTATAAGCTGGAAGTAGAGGCCTAAGCATTGTTGTTCACTAATTTACCCCAAGTAGGGAAAGGATGGCGGGGTTGAAAAGTAATAAAGGGGAGTATATATATAACAAACATGGGGGATTGGAAGTGATGCAGACAATTACATTGATGGAAGTTACAATCTATCTGCAATATTAAGCTGATCTACCCCCCAATTAAAAGAAAAAAAGAAAAGAAAAACAAACAAAAAACAAGCCGTCATATTGTGTCAGTCCTCTAGGGACCTGTTTCCATGGTATTAAGATTCTAATTCTAACCTATACCGTGTGTTTGTGTTTATCCTGTGGTATTATTTAGTTAGCTAGTAAATAAATCCAAACCAGTCAGGTTTCAAGACTGGTCATTCAACTGAGACTGCTCTTCTCTGTGTCACAGAGGCTCTCCGCACTGCTAAAGCTAACTCTCTCTCCTCTGCTCTTGTCCTTCTAGACCTGTCTGCTGCCTTTGATACTGTGAACCATCAGATCCTCCTCTCCACCCTTTCCGAGTTGGGCATCTCCGGCGCGGCTCACTCTTGGATTGCGTCCTACCTGACAGGTCGCTCCTACGAAGTGGCGTGGCGAGAATCTGTCTCCGCACCACGTGCTCTCACCACTGGTGTCCCCCAGGGCTCAGTTCTAGGCCCTCTCCTATTCTTGCTATACACCAAGTCACTTGGCTCTGTCATATCCTCACATGGCCTCTCCCATCATTGCTACGCAGACGACACACAACTCATCTTCTCCTTTCCCCCTTCTGATAACCAGGTGGCGAATCGCATCTCTGCATGTCTGGCAGACATATCAGTGTGGATGACGGATCACCACCTCAAGCTGAACCTCGGCAAGCCGGAGCTGCTCTTCCTCTCGGGGAAGGACTGCCCGTTCCATGATCTCTCCATCACGGTCGACAACTCTGTTGTGTCCTCCTCCTAGAGTGCAAAGAGCCTTGGCGTGACCCTGGACAATACCCTGTTGTTCTCCGCTAACATCAAGGCGGTGACCCGATACTGTAGGTTCATGCTCTACAACATTCGGAGAGTACGACCCTGCCTTACACAGGAAGCGGCACAGGTCCTAATCCAGGCACTTGTCATCTCCCGTCTGGATTACTGCAACTCGCTGTTGGCTGGGCTCCCTGCCTGTGCCATTAAACCCCTACAACTCATCCAGAATGCCGCAGCCCGTCTGGTGTTCAACCTTCCCAAGTTCTCTCACGTCACCCCGCTCCTCCGCACACTCCACTGGCTTCCAATTGAAGCTCGCATCTGCTACAAGACCATGGTGCTTGCCTACGGAGCTGTGAGGGGAACGGCACCTCCGTACCTTCAGGCTCTGATCAGTCCCTACACCCAAACGAGGGCATTTGCGTTCATCCACCTCTGGCCTGCTGGCCCCCCTACCTCTGCGGAAGCACAGTTCCCGCTCAGCCCAGTCAAAAACTGTTCGCTGCTCTGGCACCCCAATGGTGGAACAAGCTCCCTCACGACGCCAGGACAGCGGAGTCACTCACCCCCTTCCGGAGACACTTGAAACCCCACCTCTTTAAGGAATACCTGGAATAGGATAAAGTAATCATTCTACCCCTCCCCCCCTTACCCCACCCCACCCAAAAAAAAGAAAGAAAAAAAAGAAAGAAAAATATTGTAAAGTGGTTATGCCACTGGCTATAAGGTGAATGCACCTATTTGTAAGTCGCTCTGGATAAGAGCGTCTGCTGAATGACGTAAATGTAAATGTAATAAATAATTAAAGTAAAGCAGTTTTTTTTGCAGATGCAAGGTGGATACGACTTTCAGAATGATGATATGATATGAGGTTATGATTAATAAGTTGACTGTAATTCGATGTGATAGGTATTGACCTTCTAGAGTTTAATTCGGGAGATGGTAACTCTTTAAACAACTGCTCCCGTGGTGCCCCATATCCTAATGAGTTAATTGTTACATGATTAATTTAATTGGGTAACAATTAAACATAGTTAGTTAAATTAGATAAATAACAGTCATCAGATTAATAAAGGTAATGTCACAACAATATATAGGAATTGGCGAGGGCGCTAGAACAGTCTGCAACACCCCGCCTCACCCTACTACAATCTGAAGTAAAATGTCTACTGTTTGCTGATGATCTCGTGATTCTGTCCCCAATCAAGAAAGGCCTACAGCAGCACCTAGATATTCTTAACAGATTCTGTCAGACCTGGGCACTGACAGTAAATCTTAGTAAGACAAAAATAATGGTGTTCCAAAAAAGGTCCAGTTGCCAGGACAACAAATACAAATTCCATCTCAACATCATTGCCCTAGAGCACACAAAAAACTATACATACCTTGGCCTAAACATCAGCATCACAGGTAACTTCCACCAAAGCTGTGAACGATCTGAGAGACAAGATAAGAAGGGCCTTCTACGCCATCAAAAGGGACATAAAATTCGACATACCAATTAGGTTCTGGCTAAAAATTCTTGAAAAAGTTATAGAACCCATTGCCCTTTATGGTTGTGAGGTCTGTGGTCCGCTCAATATCCAATAATTTACAAAATGGGACAAACACCAAATTGACAATTCTGCAACAATATCCTCTGTGTACAACGTAAAATAGCAAATAATGTATGCAGAGCAGAATTTGGCCGATACCCGCTAATGATAAAATCAAGAAAAGAGACGTTAAATTCTACAACCACCTAAAAGGAAGCGATTCCCAAACCTTCCATAACAAAGCCATCACCTACAGAGAGATGAAACTGGAGAAGAGTCCCCTAAGCAATCTGGTCCTGGGGCACTGTTCACAAACACAAACAGAGCCCCAAGATAGCAACACAATTAGACCCAACCAAATCATGAGAAAACTAAAAGATCATTACTTGACACATTGGAAAGAATTAACCAAAAAACTGAGCAACCTAGCTGCTAATTGAACCTAAACAGAGAGTACACAGTGGCAGAATACCTGACCACTGTGACTGACCCTAAATTAAGGAAAGCTTTGACTATGTGCAGACTCAGTGAGCATAGCCTTGCTATTGAGAAAAGCTGCCGTAGGCAGACCTGACTCTCAAGAGAAGAGAAGACAGGCTATGTGCACACTGCCCACAAAATGAGGTGGAAACTGAGCTGCACTTCCTAACCTCCTGCCAAATGTATGACTATATTAGAGACACACATTTCCCTCAGATTACATAGACCCCCAAAGAATTCGAAAACAAATCCAATTTTGATAAACTCCATATCTATTTTGTGAAATACCAGTGTGCCATCACAGCAGCAAGATGTGTGACCTGTTGCCACAAGAAAAGGGCAACCAGTGAAGAACAAACACCATTGTCAATACAACCCATATTTATGTTTATTTATTTTCCTTTTTGTACTTTAACTATTTGCACATCGTTACAACACTGTATATAGCCATAATGTGACATTTGAAATGCCTCTTTTCCTTTGGATATTTTGTGAGTGTTATGTTTACTGTTCATTTTTATTGTTTATTTCACTTTTGTGTATTGTCTATTTCACTTAACATACGTTTCCCATGCCAATAAAGCCCTTTGAATTGGATTGAGAGAGAGAGAGAGAGAGAGAGTTTGAGTAAAGAAAAAAAAAACTTTATTGGGTCTGGGAACCCACAACACAATAAACACTCAAACAAGCAAAAACATAGTTAAACATAAATTAAAAACACAACACCAAATCTTCCTCCACAGTATCTAAACACAGCAGCCTCGGAATACCCCTTATGCTCATAAACAGCCCAATGTTATTAACCAGTTTGTAATAGGCAAACTCAACTCTCAGTCTCGCTGCCAACATCCCCTCCAGCATTCCCACCACATCCACAGACCGAATATTAATAATGTCCACAGACTGAATATTAATAATGTCCACAGACCGAATATTAATAATGTCCACAGTCCGAATATTAATAATGTCCCCGAATATTGTTTTCTCGCCTCTTCCAAATTGCTAATTTAACCCCTGACCCCTGACCTGGACCAAACACACCCGCCCACCTCGTCGATTTGACCCCTTCCAGGGAAGAAGCATGGGACACTTTTACACATATTATGTACATGGCCTTCTTTCCCACTGCCTTCAACTCCCCCAGCTCCGGGGTATCGAAGGAAAGCAGCATCCCCACGTCCTCCTCTAATGCCCCCGCCGCAGCACTAACATTCAGTGCAGGGAACACATAATCCAGACCCTCCATCCACCAATCAGAATTGGAAGTATCAGTCACATACTGCCAACGAAGTAAAGGCAAGGAATCGCAGACCTCAGCTTTGGCCTTCCTCAGTAGGCGAGATGATCGGATCCTCGCTCTGTCTCCCAGCTCCTCCAACGATCTGCTCCTGCTCCGCATCAGATGACCCAGCTTGGTACACCCCACACCTAACAGACATGAACGTAGGCTGGCTGAACCCATAGCACGGGACTGGATGGCAGTGTTATAAAAAAGAGGCTCTTCAAAAAGCCACATCCCTGGTGGCGTGCCGACCTTACAGGACATCTCGGAAACTCTCCAAGCCTGCATAACAGACTCATAGAATGGAATCAGGCCAGACAAATCACGCCCCTCTAACTTTAAGAGGAAAAGGTGCTTGTCAAACCCGCTCTCCTTATCAATGTGTAGGCTGTATCGACCCAGCTAGAACCGTCACTGTACAACAGTCTCTGGGCTGCTTGAAGCCGGAAAGCCATGATCCTAGAATAAGTGTCCACCAGGCCTTGCCCACCCTCGTGCAGTGGCAGATACAGGGCTGCAGCTTTAATCCAATGTTGTCCAGACCAGAAGAAATTGACAAGGGTCCTCTGAAGCTCTTCTATCAGACCCCCCCCCGTGGCTGTAAAATCATTAGTATGTGCCACAGGGTAGAGGTGGCTAGGTTATTAGCTACCAGCACCCTTCCCCTATAAGACAGCTGGGGTAACACCCATTTCCACCTAGACAATCTGGCACACACCTTCTCCACTACACCCTCCCAGTTCTTTTTTTGAAAGACATCAGAGCCTAGAAAACCCCCCAAAGTCTTCATCCCATCTCTGCCCCACTGAAGCCCCCCTGGTAACTGTGGTGCGGACCCTATCTGAAGCTGACCTACCCACAGCGCTTCACTCTTTCCCCAATTAACTCTAGCTGAGGAGGCCCACTCATACACCTCTAAAGCGTTTGAGAGAGCCTTAACATCCTCACCCCATGTAATAAAACTGTCACATCATCTGCATATGCAGACAGTGCTATCGTGGGACCCTTCTCTTAAAAAACAAAGGATTGGTTCAATAGCCGGACAATATAACTGTCCTGAAATTGGGCATCCCTGCCTAATACCCCTTTGGACGGGGATGGGGCAGCTCAAACCACCCCCCACCTTCACCACACATGAGGCCCCAGCATACAGTAAACTCATCCAAGATAAAAGCATTCCCAAACCCAAAGGCTTTCATTATTTTGAACAAGTATTGGTGGTCCACACGGTCAAAAGCCTTCTCCTGATCCAAAGAAATCAAACCCACATTTACATCAGACAGTTTACAAATGTCTAAAACATATCTTATTAGAAACAAGTTATCAACAATATACCAGTCAGGTACACAGTAAGACTGGTCCTTGTGGACCAACAGCCCCAGATATTCTTTCAACCTGTTTGAGAGACACTTAGATATAATCGTATATTCTGCACACAGCAATGCAACAGGTCCCCCCTTTTTGGCAACAATGAATGCACAGCACGTTGACAGGAAACAGGAAGAGAACCCTCTTCATAAAAATCCCCCCCAATAGACCCCCAAAAGTGCTTACAGAATCAGATGGTAAACCATCGATGCCAGGGGCTCGGCCTGATGAGAGCTGCATAACTGCAGTGGACAGCTCCTGCAGAGTAATGTCAGAGTCCAAAGCAGCTCTCTGCTCAGGTCCCAATTGAAGAAGTCCATGTAACAACTATTCAGCACACAGAGGATCACAATCATCCGCCTTATAGAGGGCAGAGTAGAAATCCATGGCATGTTGGCGCATCTCACCGTCATCCGTGGTCACCTTCCCATCAGGGAGACGAAGGCAGACCATGTGTTTGCATTGCAATGTCGACTGCCCTAGGTTATTTTTTAAAAAAGCGCTAGGAGCATCCATATCCTTGAGGGTAGCAAAGCGAGACCTAATCAAGGCACCCTTCACTCTTTCATGCAGAAACGACCTCAGTTCATGTTTCTTGTCCTGTAAGTTCATGACTAGTCCGGGGTCATTCTGAGTGAGCAACTTCAATTCAATAGATTTGATGTCCTGTTCAAGGGCCCTGATAGTCTCTTTAACTTCAATTCGAGACAAAATAATTGTATTTGGGCCTTCCCAACCTCCCACCATTGTCTCAAGGACTCAAAATTCCATTTAATAACCCTCAATTTTTCACAAAACAAAAAAAACTTTTCACAAAACATGGCATCATGTAATAACTTAACATTAAAATACCAATAAGGTGATGACCTTTGTGGACAGGACAAGTGAATATCAACAGTAACAATGTGGTGGTCACAGGAGTAATGTCACACCTTACAACCCTACCACAGTAGTGCTCAGATACATACAACCTGTCTAACCTTGTTGCACTGACACGACCTTCATTAACTTTTAGCCATGTGTACTGCTTAACTTTTGCATTTCTTACTCTCCACACATCAGAAAGCTCAAACTCAGTTAGTAGACAGGACAGACAAATGGTTCACCGCAGGTGAGGTTCTTCAGCAGTGCGATCAACAGTAGAATCCACTGTACAGTTCCAGTCCCCACCTAAAACCATACACCCCTCTTGGTCACACTGTCTTAATTTGATCAAATACAGCAACACGCTCTGTACCCTCATTAGGAGCATAAACATTCAAAAAAAGAAAAAAATAACCATAACATCCGCCTTGACCAATAAAACCCGACCCTTGACAATCCCTGTTGTAGATAGATGTGATTGCAACGCGTCGGGTGAGGTTGTGTCTCTCTCTGGCGGGAGGTAAGCTTGGCTTATATGGTGTCGAGTAAAGCTTAAACCATGTATTTAGATTGTAGGTAAGTATTGTAGTTAGGTATTGTAGGTAGTTTATCTAGGTAGTTATTGTAGGTTATTGTAGGTAATTATTGTATGTAAGTATTGTATTCGGCTGAGCCCGGTGAAGCACGAGGCTAGCTAACCCACTACCTGGACTAGCTAGCGGGTAGCTACTGGTAACTATTAGCAACTGTGGATAGTTGCTTCCAATGTTATTTCACGCTTAAGAGTACCTGTAATTATGCTAGCTACCTACCTACCATTCAGCTGTTTTTCTAACCTCATTATCTGAAGCGTTAACGTTAGGTAGTTAGTAGCTACTGTACTCGAAATGTAGCTAGCTTGTTGCTAAATGGATAGCTAACTAAACAATAGCTGGAACGACCAAGCTTTAATATTTGGAGATGCTTTCTCTCCGTTGGGACAGACACGAACTGGCTGAATCGATTCAGTGGCTAGCTTTGCACTTAACTGGCTAACAGTAGCTACTAAGGGTAAGTTATAACCTACATTTATTTGTGTTTTGTTTTTACATACTGGTAACCAGAGTCGTTCAAGGGGAATTAAGGACATGGGTGACTAGTTAATGTTAGCTTGGCTCTCTCTGTGTGTTCGTGCCGTGGGAGGAGGGGTTGGTTCGTTGGCAGAGAGCAATGGTTTGCTAGTATGCTAACTATTCTAGCTAACTAACTGGCTGAATAAGTTGACGACGTACTCACTCAAACTGTCAAAACTAACCCAAAACTTTACACAACGTTAGACACGGATACGAATGATCTGCTTGGCATGTTAACACACTGTTAGTGGTTTGTTGTAACCGAGTATTGGTGCTAAACCGTGTTATTGGAGGCTGGCATGCTAGTTGGCTATGGCGTCATAGGATTCGGTGCCCTGGACGGTTTTCACGGAAGAATACTGTACCAAGTTAGCTAGCTGAATAAACTAAGTTAGAGTCTATTCCTAGAAAACATTGAACCGCTGTAGTTTACAACAATTATATAATTTCTAAAGTGGAAGTTGGGAGAGTTATATTTGAGTGTTTCAGTGAAACGTAAGTGAGGGAGGCCCCGCTCTCTCGCTTTCCCAGATGTTTAGTTCATTTCATTCCGATCTCCTTTGCATTATTGTAGCCTTTTTCGGTAGCCTGTCAACTATGTGTCTGTCTATCCCTGTTCTCTCCTCTCTGCACAGGCCATACAAACGCTTCACACCACGTGGCTGTTGCCACTCTGGTGGTCCCTGCGCGCACGACCCATGTGGAGTTCCAGGTCCCTGGGAGCCTATGGAACTGCCGTTCTGCAGCCAACAAGGCAGACCCCCCATTAAAAAAAAAAAAAAAGTGGTTGTCCCACTGGCTATCATAAGTTGAATGCACCAATTTGTAAGTCGCTCTGGATAAGAGCGTCTGCTAAATGATGTACATGTAAATGTAAATGTAGATACTATAGTCACCCCCAGCACTGAAATGAGTACCATGACTGAGTATATGCTGCCCCTCCCACCACATACTCCAGTGAACCTCATTAGCCTCATCACTATGTATCTCCTGGAGAAAAACTACATTAAACATTTTCTGTTTTATTACTTCTAAAACCCAAGCCCTCTTATTCCTGTCCCTCCCCCATTAATATTGAGAGAACCTACCCTTAGTACCTCCATATAGAAAAGAGAAAGGAAAAACAGAAGAAACCACAGAGAAACCAGACAAAGAGAAAAGCACCCTATGAGGCATGATAATCATCCTTGTTTTAATTTTCTCTTAACTTTACCACGTTTCCAACTACCTTTTGCTGCCGTGACAGCAATAACACATTTCCTCAAGCGGAAACGCTTCTTCACACTAAACTGGTCTAACCCCGCCGTCTTCTGTAACACCACAGCTGACCTCATAAACTTATCAACATCTTATCTGCCAATTTAACAGATTTCCCAAAAGTCTGGTCCAGGAACCCATTTACCTCATCTAGATTGTAAATTGAGTCGTCGTCAGCTGCTATCATATGAACAGAGATATCAGAAATATCCATATCCTTCTCCTGATCCTCCTCAACTGAGGCCACAGACCCCTGACTCCCCTCTGCCACGTCCCTCTCAACACTCCCCACTTGCACCCCATCACTCGTACCGGGCATCTCCTCCACTACCTGGGAGACTAGCCCCACCTTAACCCCCTCCTGTACCACATCACTCGTACTGTGTATCTCCTCACCAGTCTGGGGAAATGGCTCCCCAGATCCATCCTTACCTCCTACAACAGTATTTTTCTGCTGCACATCAGAAGCTATGTTCCCCTCTGGTACAAGCTGCAACTCAGTACCCTCAACACGGACAACTTGTTCCTCAGCAACAGGTGCTTGTGGCTGCTCTACCACTGTCGGCCCACCTCTCCCTACATCAGTGGCCCAGGCGTTACGAGGACCACCTGCACCCCTCCCTCCATCTTCTCCCTTTTCGGGCAAGCATGTCGCTTATGGCCAACATCCCCACACTCAAAACACTGTTGACTACCCGTACTAGCATAAGCCATATACAGTCTGTTGTCATACTTTACTTTAAACAATAACTCCAAAGTATGCTCCGGTGAGTCCAAAAACATAAACACCTGTCGCCGAAACGACATAACCTGTTTCAGAGGCGGGTGTTTGCAACCCAACGGGACAACCTTAATTGAACTTGCAAACTTCCCAAACTTCCCAAACCGCAATAACTCGTGCTCCAATTGCTCATTGGAAATAAACAGCGGTACATTCGAAATCGTTACCCTTGTTAACAGAGAAAAAAGCGGCGTAACTTGAACAAACATACCTTTAAGAAGTACGCCATGCTCAACCATACGATTGACAAGACGCTGTTCTTTAAGAAAAACCACCACCACTTTATTCATCCGCGAAGCATAAGCAACATTTTCATGGCCTACCTTCTCTCCTACGGTGACCAGAAACTCCTCCACAGTGACAATAGCTTCAGTAACACACCTGAAGCCGTGCCGAAGTGACAAGAACAGCGTCCCCATGTGGGTCGCCATCCCCACCAAAACCAGGGCAATTCCAACAAGAAATACAACATACCTAATTCTACCACAAAAAAATATAAAAAACATTTAAAAAATATATTTATTAAAATAATATATAAGTATTAATTTTTTTATTCAAAAAATTATGAATAATGCACAGAAAAAGGAAAACCACTAAGAAAAGGAAACAAGAAAGACAACACAGGTGATCTAACTCCAGACAACACTCGCACTCGCTCATACAATTCCCATCATACACCAACACTCCCAGCATGCAGAGAGAGAAAGTGAGAGAGAGAGAGAGAGAGAGAGATCCCTTAAATTGAAATTGAATTGAATTGAGAGAGAGAGAGAGAGAGAGAGAGAGAGAGAGAGAGAGAGAGAGAGAGAGAGAGAGAGAGAGAGAGAGAGAGAGAGAGGAGTGAGAGAGAGAGAGAGAGAGAGAGAGAGAGAGAGAGAGAGAGAGAGAGAGAGAGAGAGAGAGAGAGAGAGAGAGAGAGAGAGAGAGAGGGTAGTGGGGGTGGAGAGTGAAAGTCAGATGGTACATAGAGTTGACTGGTATAGAGTCTTGGAGCCTGTCATTAAAAACCCATTTAATCTTGTTAGCAGTTTGACAAGCATTGTAGTCAAATTGAGTATGCAGAATGACTTGACACACACACACACACACACACACACAAACACATACGCACACAAGCGTGCAAATGCCTTTCATACACATACTGTGACTTTCATACTGCTGAATGGTGTTTAAAACACTGCATATGAGTAGACCTACATTGTACCATTACAGCTCCAGCCTATCCAGGCTATAGAGAGGGACATTTCTCAAAATCAAGCTCTGAATGGTCCAGAGGAGCTGAAACTGTCACGATCGTCTATAACAGGAGACCAAAGCGCAGCGTGTTGAGCGAACATCGTAGACTTTATTTAATTAAAGCAACCACGAAAAACAACAAATGACGATACGTGAAGTCCTCTGTGACACTGACAGAACATAGAACACTGGAACAATAACCCACAAAACAAAGGAGAAAACACACAGAATATATATGGCTCCCAATCAGAGATAACGAGCCGACAGCTGACACTGCATTACCTCCGATTGGGAGTCATAGACCAATCACCACTAGACACAAACAAAATGAAACTCACCCATCCCCAACACCACCAAATGAAATACACCCAAACCAATGACAATGAACAACCCTGGCTCAAATATCAAAGTCCATGGAGCCAGAGTGTCACAGTACCCCCTAAAGGTGCGAACTCCGGGCGCACTCAATATCAGGACTAGGGAGGGTCTGGGTGGGCGTCTGTCCACGGTGGCGGCTCTGGCCCCCGGTCGTGATCCCCACCCCACCACAGTCACAACCTGCTTCGGTAGCCTCCTCCCAATGACCACCCTCCAACTAACCCCACCTGGACTAAGGGGCAACACCGGACTAAGGGGCAGCATCGGCCTAAGGGGCAGCACCGGGATAAGGGGCAGCACCGGGATAAGGGGCAGCACCGGGACAAGGGGCAGCACCGGGCTAAGGGGCAGCACCGACTAAGGGGCAGCACCGACTACGGGGCAGTACCGACTAAGGGGCAGTACCGGACTAAGGGGCAGTACCAGGCTAAGGGACAGCACCAGGATAAGGGACAGCAACAGGATAAGGAGCAACACCGAGCTAAGGGGCAGCACCTGACTAAATGGCGGATCCTGGCTGGCTGGCTCTGGCGGATCCTGGCTGGCTGGCGGATCCTGGCTGGACGGCTCTGACGGATCCCGGTTGGACGGCTCTGGCGGATCCCGGCTGGACGGCTCTGGCGGATCCTGGCTGGACGGCTCTGGCGGATCCTGGCTGGACGGCTCATGGCTGGCTGACGGAACTGGCTGCTCGCGGCTGGCTAACGGATCTGGCTGCTCATGGCTGGCTGGACGGATCTGGCTGCTCATGGCTGGCTGACGGATCTGGCTGCTCATGGCCGACTGACGGATCTGGCTGCTCATGGCGACTGACGGATCTGGCTGATCCTGTCTGGCGGAAGGCTCTGGCTGATCCTGTCTGGCAGAAGGCTCTGGCTGATCCTGTCTGGCAGAAGGCTCTGGCTGATCCTGTCTGGCAGAAGGCTCTGGCTGATCCTGTCTGGCGGAAGGCTCTGGCTGATCCTGTCTGGCGGAAGGCTCTAGCGGCCCGGTCTGGCGGACGGCTCTGATGGCTCATGGCAGACGGGCGGCTTTGCAGGCTTTGGGCAGACGGGCAGTTCAGGCCCCGTTGGGCAGACGGCAGACTCTGGCCGTCTGAGGCGCATCGTAGGCCTGGTGCGTGGTGCCGGAACAGGAGGTACGGGCTGAGGACACGCATCTCAGGGCTAGTGCGGGGAGAAGCAACAGGGCATGCTGGACCCTGGGGACGTACCGTAGGCCTGATGCGTGGTGCCGGAACTGGAGGTACCGGGCTGAGGACACGCATCTCAGGGCTAGTGCGGGAAGCAGCAACAGGGCATGCTTGGCCCTGGGGACGCACCGTGAGGCCTGATGCGTGGTGCCGGAACTGGAGGTACCGGGCTGAGGACACGCATCTCAGGGCTAGTGCGGGGAGTCGGAACAGGGCATGCTGGACCCTGGGGACTCCCATAACGCCTAGTGCGGGAGCCGGAACAGGGCATGCTGGACCCTGGGGACTCACCTCACGCCCTAGTGCGGAGAGCAGGAACAGGCCGGGCGGGGCTGGCGACGCGCACCGTGATCCCTGGTGCGAGTGGCCGGAACAGGCCGGGCCGGGCTGGCGAAGCGCACCGTATCCCTGGTGCGTGGAGTAGGAACAGGCCGGGCTGGGCTGGCGAAGCGCACCGTATCCCTGGTGCGTGGAGTAGGAACAGGCCGGGCTGGGCTGGCGAAGCGCACCGTATCCCTGGTGCGTGGAGTAGGAACAGGCCGGGCTGAGCTGGCGACGCGCACCGCATACTTGGTGCGTATGGCAGGAACAGGCCGAACCGGGCTGGCGACGCGCACCTTACACTCCTAGTGCGAGGGACCGGAACAGGCCGTACTGCACGGGGAACACACACTACTGGCTGCACCTCGGGACTAGGAACGGGCCGGACCGAACTGGTTACACACCCCAGTACCTCACGCCGTGCCTCAACACCTTCCTTCCCCTGCTTTACCCAGTAGCCCCCCTTGACCTGGTAGCCCACTGAATCGTCCCTTCTCTGCCTCCGTCAGCCCCCTTAACCTGGCAGCCCTCTGACTCTGCCTTGTGGCAGCCTCCTGCTGCTCCGTCGCCCAAGCCATGTGCCCCCCCAAAAAATTTATTGGGGTTGCCTCTCGTCCTTCCGACGTTGGCTCTGCCGACGCCGTTGCTCCTCTCTCCGTCGCCTCTCCTCTGTTTCGCTCCATGGACGGCGATCCATGCCGGTCCAGGATTTCTTCCCACGTCCAGGACCCTTTACCGTCCAACAGTTCCTCCCATGTCCAGACCCTTTGCTCCTGGACGCGCTGCTTGGTCCTTTTTTGGTGGGTTATTCTGTCACGATCGTCTATAACAGGAGACCAAAGCGCAGCGTGTTGAGCGAACATCGTAGACTTTATTTAATTAAAGCAACCACGAAAAACAACAAATGACGATACGTGAAGTCCTCTGTGACACTGACAGAACATAGAACACTGGAACAATAACCCACAAAACAAAGGAGAAAACACACAGAATATATATGGCTCCCAATCAGAGATAACGAGCCGACAGCTGACACTCGTTACCTCGATTGGGAGTCATAGACCAATCACCACTAGACACAAACAAAATGAAACTCACCCATCCCCAACACCACCAAATTAAATACACCCAAACCAATGACAATGAACAACCCTGGCTCAAATATCAAAGTCCATGGAGCCAGAGTGTCACAGAAACAGCGACCTAATTGGCTCCTAGGTTGAGGAAACCACATGAACAGGAAGGAGGTGAAACTGTGAGCGGCAGGTCTCCCCGTCATTACTCCCCAAAATGGTGGAAATAACTGTTATTATTTATGAATGGTTCTGGAAAGGAATGTAACTATTGTTCCGGTTCAACTGTGTTCCATTGTTACCAAGACCTTCTTCAGTGTGTGTAGAGGAAAACATGTTACCTAGACCTATTTCAGTGTTAGGAGCGGAAGCCATGTTACCAGGGAGTGTAGTGAGAATGAAAGATAGAAGAGACATACATGAAGAGAGAATTGGAAGAGGTGGGAGAACGGAGACGGAGAGGAGAGCATTTGAAAAAAGAGCTTGGAGGGAGATATGAGAGGAGGGAGTCACGAGAGAGAGAGATGAACAGTACAGAAAAGAAGATAGGCAAAGATGAAAGGAGGAGAGGAAGAGAGAGAAAGCAGAGGGAAGGAGGAGAGGAAGAGAGAGAAAGCAGAGGGAAGGAGGAGAGGAAGAGAGAGAAAGCAGAGGGAAGGAGGAGAGGAAGAGAGAAAGCAGAGGGAAGGAGGAGAGGAAGAGAGAGAAAGCAGAGGGAAGGAGGAGAGGAAGAGAGAGAACGCAGAGGGAAGGAGGAGAGGAAGAGAGAAAGCAGAGGGAAGGAGTAGAGGAAGGGAGAGAACGCAGGGGGAAGGAGGAGAGGAAGAGAGAAAGCAGAGGGAAGGAGGAGAGGAAGAGAGAGAACGCAGAGGGAAGGAGGAGAGGAAGATAGAGAAAGCAGAGGGAAGGAGGAGAGGAAGAGAGAGAACGCAGAGGGAAGGAGGAGAGGAAGAGAGAGAAAGCAGAGGGAAGGAGGAGAGGAAGAGAGAAAGCAGAGGGAAGGAGGAGAGGAAGAGAGAGAAAGCAGAGGGAAGGAGGAGAGGAAGAGAGAGAAAGCAGAGGGAAGGAGGAGAGGAAGAGAGAGAAAGCAGAGGGAAGGAGGAGAGGAAGAGAGAGAAAGCAGAGGGAAGGAGGAGAGGAAGAGAGAGAAAGCAGAGGGAAGGAGGAGAGGAAGAGAGAGAAAGCAGAGGGAAGGAGGAGAGGAAGAGAGAGAAAGCAGAGGGAAGGAGGAGAGGAAGAGAGAGAAAGCAGAGGAAAGGAGGAGAGGAAGAGAGAGAAAGCAGAGGGAAGGAGGAGAGGAAGAGAGAAAGCAGAGGGAAGGAGTAGAGGAAGGGAGAGAACGCAGGGGGAAGGAGGAGAGGAAGAGAGAAAGCAGAGGGAAGGAGGAGAGGAAGAGAGAGAACGCAGAGGGAAGGAGGAGAGGAAGATAGAGAAAGCAGAGGGAAGGAGGAGAGGAAGAGAGAGAAAGCAGAGGGAAAGCGGAAGAGAGAGAAAGCAGAGGGAAGGAGGAGAGGAAGAGAGAATGCAGAGGGAAGGAGGAGAGGAAGAGAGAGAAAGCAGAGGAAAGGAGGAGAGGAAGAGAGAGAAAGCAGAGGGAAGGAGGAGAGGAAGAGAGAGAACGCAGAGGGAAGGAGAGGAAGAGAGAAAGCAGAGGGAAGGAGGAGAGGAAGAGAGAGAACGCAGAGGGAAGGAGGAGAGGAAGAGAGAGAAAGCAGAGGGAAGGAGGAGAGGAAGATAGAGAAAGCAGAGGGAAGGAGGAGAGGAAGAGAGAGAAAGCAGAGGGAAAGCGGAAGAGAGAGAAAGCAGAGGGAAGGAGGAGAGGAAGAGAGAACGCAGAGGGAAGGAGGAGATGAAGAGAGAGAAAGCAGAGGGAAGGAGGAGAGGAAGACAGAGAACGCAGAGGGAAGGAGGAGAGGAAGAGAGAATGCAGAGGGAAGGAGGAGAGGAAGAGAGAGAAAGCAGAGGGAAGGAGGAGAGGAAGAGAGAGAACGCAGAGGGAAGGAGGAGAGGAAGAGAGAGAAAGTTTTAATCATTGCTCTCCATGGTGAGAACCCAGCATGTGGGCGGTGATAAAAATAAAGGGGGAGGAGAAGAGAAAGGAGGAGAGGAGGAGAGAGGGAGGCAAGTGGGAGAGAGATGAAACCCTTGGCCCTAGTTGGGTGGTTTAGAGTGTGGGGCCGTGTCCTCTCTGTGTTTCTGTACATCAACTGATAACCACTTCAAAGAGAGAGGATTGAGGGAGAGAGAAAGAGAGAGCGGGAAAGAGAGAGAGAGATAGAGGGAGATAGAGAGATAGAGGGAGATAAAAGGGGAAGAGAGGGAGATCAGAGAAAAAAAGCAAAGGGGTGAGTGGAAGAGAGAACAGGGTAGGGAGGGTGGGAGAGAGAGAGGGAGATAGAAGGGGGGAAAGAAAAGGGTGGGGGAGAGAGAAGGAGAGAAAGAAGAGAGAGGGATGAGCGATGGAGGGATTGAGGGAGAGAAAGAAAGACAGAGATGAAGGTCATTGTTGGGAGTCGACCGCAGCGATGGGAGAGGGGATTGTGGGATTGTGGTGCCATTACTGAATTTACACAGTTGGCTTCAACACACACATTCATGAGCACGAGCACACACACACACACACAAACACACACACACACACACAACACACACACACACACACACACACACACACACACACACACACACACCCTGAATACATGGCACATCATTATGACCACCATTAGCACTACAGCAACTAACTAACAGCAAACATGAACAGCAGTGTCATGGTCAAACACTTCCCCCTCCCTCGGGTCTCCTCTCCAAGTTCCCCCTATACCACAGGACCCCTCACACCTCCTAATGAGGGCACAGAAATAACTGTTGCACTCGGCCCTGTCCAGACACATCTACAGTCCCACACCAGGTGTCTGACGACACACACAGGATGTTGCTGTTTGTGCATGCGTGCTGCAGTCATGACATGCTGTAAGGGTGTGTGAATAAACAAGGCTGTTTCTGCTGAGTGCAAACTAGTGTGTGTGTGTGTGTGTGTGTGTGTGTGTGTGTGTGTGTGTGTGTGTGTGTGTGTGTGTGTGTGTGTGTAATGTGCCCTCTGGTTCAGTCTCAGTCTCAGAGCTGAGAGTCGCCCACTTAATACTTTGTCAAATCCTGTCTCATCTGTGAAAGCGCTAGCTATTTAACACGGGCTATGGCATATGGCACGCGCCCACACACACACACACATACACACACACACACACACACACACACACATGCACGCACGCACACACAGAGAGGGTTGGGTAGGTTACTTTCTAAATATAATCCGTTACAGTGTGACTGTCTATCAGTGTATCAGTGTATCAGTGTTTTGTTACTTGTCATGTTTTGAAGTAGCTGCTTCTTCTGCAAAAGATCCAAATAAACAAACAAATAGCCACTGGGTACACCACATCATTTCAACGTGGAGAATTGGGTGATTCCAACTTCTTTTCACCCACTAAAAACACCTCCTTTGGCCGCCATTCCTTCCAGTTCTCTGCTGCCAATGACTGAAACAAATTGCAAAAATATCTGAAGCTGGAGAAACTTATCTCCCTCACTAACTTTAAGCATCAGTTGTCAGAGCACCTTACCGATCACTGCACCTGTACACAGCCCATCTGAAATTAGCCCGCCCAACTACCTCATCCCCATATTGTTATTTACATTGTTATTTATTTTGCTCATTTGTACCCCAGTATCTTTATTTGCACATCATCTCTTGCACATCTATCATTCCAGTGTTAATACTAATTGTAATTATTTTGCACTATAGCCTATTTATTGCCTTACCTCCATAACTTGCTACATTTGCACACACTGTATATATATTTTTTTCTGTTGTATTTTTGACTTTGTTTTGTTTTACCCCATATGTAACTCTGTGTTGTTGTTTTTATCGCACTGCTTTGCTTTATCTTGGCCAGGTCGCAGTTGTAAATGAGAACTTGTTCTCAACTGGCTTACCTGGTTAAATAAAGGTGAAATAAATAAAATAAAATAAATACAAATGCTTTCAACCATCTAAAAGCACAACCAACTTCCAATTGAAATTAATGTCTGACTGCCCTTTCAACCATTTAATAGCACACAAAGTTCAAATACAATGTCAGATATTTTGTTTATTTATACAACAACTTAATGTGTTATCACTGTGCTTCATCTAATAGCACAACCAAATGACCTGGATTGCAGTTAGTTGAGATTACATTGAAGTACATGGTGCAAATGATCAATGCCGTTTGAGATTCTGTCCAGATTATTATAGCAATTGTGAAGATTTCCACAGACCTGCGACCATACTTTCTATGATTACATAATAATACATTTATAATTAGAGTAACCTCAAAATGTGGCCATGGATGTTTTACTCATTTTATGGTTAAATAAATAATGTTACATTAGTTTGTAAGATAGCCTTAACATTAGGCTATTTACTGTCTTATAAAAGTAATATTGAATTGTGTTTGGTTGACAATAAATATTTAAAGGTATCTACTGCTTGGATAGTTCTATCTGAGCCACCGGCTTAATCCTATTGTTTAACTTTTATTTTTGGTTGAGATGGAGACATGAATCCTAAATGGCATATTATTATTATTATTATTATTATTAATCCAACATATCATTTGTTAACTTTTCGACAAGTTAATAGGCTATTTATCGTATTGAAAAAGTGATATTGAATTGTGTTTGGTTGTCAACGCAACCAAACATCAACATTTGAAGGAGATGTACAGTGCCTTCAGAAAGTATTCATACCCCTTGAATTATTCCACATTTTGCTGTGTTACAGCCTGAATTCAAAATTCATTAAATTGATGTTTTATTCTCAAATTGGTTATTGATAATTGCTAGACAACCATTTTCAGGTTTTGCCATAGATTGTCAAGTAAATTTAAGTCAAAACTGTAACTCGGCCACTCAGGAACATTCACTGTCTTCTTGGTAAGCAACTCCAGTGTAGAGTTGGCCTTGTGTTTTAGGTTATTGTCCTGCTCAAAGGTGAATTAATCTCCCAGTGTCTGGTGGAAAGCAGACTGAACCAGGTTTTCATCTAGGATTTTGCCTGTGCTTTCCGTTCCCCAGTCCTTAACGATTACAAGCATACCCATAATATGATGCAGCCAACACTATGATTGAATATATGGAGAGTGGTACTCAGTAATGTGTTTTATTGGATCTGCCCTAAACATAACACTTTGTATTCAGGACAAAAATGTAATTGCTTTGCCACATTTTTTGCAGTATTACTTTAGTGCCTTGTTGCAAACAAGTACAGGCTTCCTTGTTTTCACTCAGTCAATTAGGTTTGTATTGTGGAGTAACTACAATGTTGTTGATCAATCCTCAGTTTTCTCCTATCACAGCCATTAAACTCTGTAACTGTTTTAAAGTCACCATTGGCCTCATGGTGAAATCCCTGAGCGGTTTCCTTCCTCTCTGGCAACTGAGTTAGGAAGGACACCTGTATATATGTAGTGACTGGGTGTATTGATACACCATCCAAAGTGTAATTAATAACTTTACCATGCTCAAAGGGATATTTTTTTTTGCGAGGCGTTGAAAACCTTCCCTGGTCTTTGTGGTTGAATCTGTGTTTGAAATTCACTGCTCGACTGAAGGACCTTACAGATAATTGTATGTGTGGAGTTCAGATATGAGGTAGTCATTCAAAAATCATGTTAAACACTATTATTGCACACAAAGTGAGTCCATGCAACTTATTATGTGACTTGTTAAGCACATTTTTACTCCTGAACTTACTTTCCATAACAAAGGGGTTGAATACGTATTGACTCAAGACATTTCAGCTTTTCATTTTTAATTTGTAAAAAAAAAAAAAAAGGAAAAAATGTCACGTAATGTCAACATGAAATTATTATTTATATATATATATATATATATATATTTTCAAATTAAAAATGAAAAGCTGAAATGTCTTGAGTCAATACGTATTCAACCCCTTTGTTATGGAAAGCCAGTGACAAAAAAAATCTAAATTTGATCGATTTTAAATTCAGGCTGTAATACTTTCTGAAGGCACTGTTGGATAGTTCCATCTGTGCCACTGAGTCTGGTTATAATTCCAGTTTGTCTACAAATTAATCATTGATGTGTTGAATTCACGTCTCCATTACAACCAAAAATCTATGTTAAAGAATAGGACTAAATCAAAGCAAACTTTAAATGCACTTTAAATACAGTTTGATTTGATATAATATTATTGTTTAACTTTTATTTTTGGATGGCGACATGAATCCAATATATTTATTATTAACTTGTAGATTCCATTTTAAATCAACCGAAGCTTGAAATCCTAGGCCTATATGTATCGTCTATTTTTAGATTAACCTTGGGTTGAACTGAAACAACAGCTGTTGATGACTTCTCAAATGCTATATAGGCCTAAATAGCATCATTGATGATATATGAATGATAAAGTATGGTTACATATAATTTGCTCTGTTGAACCTACCCTTGGAATACATTTGATAGCAACAGTGACTCTATTAAGTGGAGATTTCTCAACAATCATTCTCACGACAGCACATTGGTAATAGTCAGTGACAAATATCATAGCTAAGCAAGGCTTGGTTAAAACCCTGGATGGGAGACCAAAGGGATAGCTGTAGATAGATCAACTCTCCAGTAGGAGGTGCTGCTCAGCCATTTTTTTTTCTTATAGTGGATATTACGTTGAAGATCTGACGTTGTTTCAAAGGTACAAATTCAACATATTTTATACAAGGTTTGTCTATGTTGAAATTTGGTTACCATGATGACATAATCCTGTGGCGGAAATTTTAAAACCCTCAAAACAACAGTAGATTACATTTTCCACATAGATTCCATGTCACAATACGTTGACAAATTACATAGAAACAACATTGATTTAACCATTTTATATTCAGTGGGTAGTTAAATGTCCAAAATTGTCATCAGTAACCTAACTTTTGGATTACCCAAACGCAGTAATGTAATCTGATTACGTTCGGTTACTTTTGGTGTGTCATCATAGTGGTCTATGACTTGTTGTCAGACTCTCTCAGGTGGAACAAACTTAAACATTTGCCTTTTTTCAAGGCTGAATTGAATGTCATTGAGAAAACAGAAACATTATTTCTGAATTTAAAAGTATCCAAGAAGTATTCATCTAGTTTTTCAAAAGTATCTGTAATCTGTCAACAATATTTTAGCTGGTAACATAACTGATTACAGTTACAGGTTTTTTGTAATCAATTACATGTAGCTGATTACATGTAATCTGTTACTCCCCAACCCTGCACAAACACCTCCTTCTCTCTCTTTCTCTCTTACCCAGCATGCCCAGCCTAGGCTCCTCTCCTCTCCCAGTGTGTAGTAGGGACTCTAGAGAGGAGAGATTATCAGAGGCACTAGAGGTATTCTGAGCTCTGTTCTGTTCCCTTCTGACACCACTAATGAGGAGCTTTATATTCCCTCTCTCTCTCTCTCTCTCTCTCTCTCTCTCTCTCTCTCTCTCTCTCTCTCTCTCTCTCTCTCTCTCTCTCTCTCTTTCTATTTCTCTCTGCAACCCATCTCCACACAGACCAGACACCCTAGGGCTAGTGGTTAAGGCCTGGGTAAAGCTTTTCTCTCCTACCACTCTCTATTTCTCCCTCTACTCTGTCCCTCTCTCTTTCAATTCAATTCAAATGGGCTTTATTGGCATGGGAAACATGTGTTAACATCGCCAAAGCAAGTTCTCTATCTCTCTCTGTCTCTCCTACTCTTGCACAGATGTGGGATTAGTGGTCCAGTCACACATTGGGTGTGTTGTGCTTGTTCATGTGTGTGTCTCCATCCCTCCCACTCTCCCTCTGTCTCTCTCTGTCTCCCTCTGTCTCTCTCTGTCTCTCTCTGTCTCTCTCTGTCTCTCTCTGTCTCTCTCTGTCTCTCTCTGTCTCCCTCTGTCTCTCTCTGTCTCTCTCTGTCTCCCTCTGTCTCTCTCTGTCTCCCTCTGTCTCCCTCTGTCTCCCTCTGTCTCCCTCTGTCTCTCTCTCTCTCTGTCTCCTCTGTCTCCCTCGTCTCTCTCTCTCTCTCTCTCTCTCTCTCTCTCTCTCTCTCTCTCTCTCTCTCTCTCTCTCTCTCTCTCTCTCTCTCTCTCTCTCTCTCTCTCTCTCTCTCTCTCTCTCTCTCTCTCTCTCTCTCTCTCTCTCTCTCTCTCTCTCTCTCTCTCTCTCTCTCCTCCATCCATCCTGTCATCCTCTGTGTGGCCTTCTGCAGCTTGTTTAATTACTGTCTGGTAAAGGAGAAGGAAAGCCCAGGCTGGCTGCTCTGTTTTGCTGTTAGAACCACACATTGATAGATGTGACATTTACAATCTCTCTCATTAATCAGAGAGCTGCCAGAACAGTCAACAGGGTCAGCCGCACAGTAAACATGCATTAACTAACACACACACACACACACACACACACACACACACACACACACACACACACACACACACACACACAGGTTCAGCCACACTAAACACACATTAACCACACTGTGATATAATATCTACACTATAGTACACTGTCTTTCTATCTGTCTGTCTGTCTGTCTGTCTGTCTGTCTGTCTGTGGGGCAGGGTGCTGGTGGTACCCCTGTGGGTACTGTGAATTGAACATTGGGTACTTGCAGACTGGCAGGAACCTCCACAGTAATATAGACTACTATGGAGAACTAAAGAAGTGGACTGGCAGGAACCTCCACACTAATATAGACTACTACGGAGAACTAGAGAAGTGGACTGGCAGGAACCTCCACACTAATATAGACTACTACGGAGAACTATAGAAGTGGACTGGTAGGAACCTCCACACTAATATAGACTACTACGGAGAACTAGAGAAGTGGACTGGCAGGAACCTCCACACTAATATAGACTACTTGTCACGATCGTTTACGAACAAGAAGGACCAAGGCGCAGCGTGATAAGCATTCATGTTTATTAAACGAATAAACACCCGACAAAACAACAAACGAAACGTGAAGTCCAAGGTAGCATACACACAACATACCTTACACGTAACATACACACCCTGACTCAACAAATACAAGTCCTCAGAGTCAGGGCGTGACAGTACCCCCCCCCCCCAAAGGTGCGGACTCCGACCACGCCATATAAACATAACAGGGTAGGGGCCGGGTGGGCATTCCGCCTCGGAGGCGGATCCGGCTCCGGGTGTGACCACCACTTACTCTCCACCTCCCCGTTGCGCCCCTGGTCTGGTCTGGACCTCGGCGCGCTGCTTCCCCTATCCTTCCTCCCACGAAGTACCAAGCCCTGTCTGGACCCTGGTGTGGGAGACCCCGAAACCTGGAGAGGGGCTGACGTCTGGGTCTGGACTGGAACCGCTGACTGGAGCTGGACCCGACGACGGTGGATCGAACTGCTCTGGCTCCGGGGTGGAGCCGCTGACCGGAACTGGATCAGGCACCGGTGGAGCGGACTGCTCTGGCTCCGGAGTGGAGCCGCTGACCGGAGCTGAACTGGACCCCGGTGGAGCGGATTGCTCTGGCTCCGGAGTGGAGCATCTGACCGGTGCCGGACCAGGCACCGGTAGAACAGGCACGGGCCGTGCCGGACTGGACACACGCACCACTGGCTTGGTGCGGGGAGCAGGCACGGGCCGGACTGGGCTGACGACACGCACCCCTGTCTTGGTGCGGGGAGCAGGAACGGGCCGGGCCGGACTGAGAACACGCACCACTGGGTTGGTGCGGGGAGCAGGAACGGGCCGGACTGGGCTGACGACGCGCACCACTGGCATGGTGCGGGGAGCAGGAACGGGCCGGGCCGGACTGGGAACACGCACCACTGGCTTGGTGCGGGGAGCAGGAACGGGCCGGGCCGGACTGGGAACACGCACCACTGGCTTGGTGCGGGGAGCAGGAACAGGCCGGGCCGGGCTGGCGACGCGCACCCCAGGCTTGATGCGGGGAGCAGGAACGGGCCGGGCCGGACTGGGAAGACGCACCACTGGCTTGGTGCAGGGAGCAGGAACGGGCCGGGCCGGGCTGGCGACGCGCACCCAAGGCTTGATGCGAGGAACAGGAACGGGCCGAACCGTACTGGGAACACGTACCACTGGCTTAGTGCGGGGAGCAGGAACGGGCCGGACCGGACTGGCGACACGCACCACTTGATTGGTGCGAGGAGCGGGACTGGGTTCCTTCATTAACCCCCGCTCCTTCTGCTGCCTAACCAGCTTCTCTCGCCGTGCCTCTACACTTTCCTTCTGCTCCCTCTGAACCAATGGCCCCCATAATCTGGTGGCCTCCTCTGCTAACCAGCGGAACCGCCCTGTCGCGGCCTCCTGCTGCCTCGTTGTCCACGGCGTGAGCCCCCCCCCAATTTTTTGGGGGGCTTGTCTCTCCACCGTGATCAGGGCCTCCATACTTCTTGCCAGCCTCTCCCTCATCTCCTCCCAAGTCCATCCTCTCTCCTCGTCACGCTGCTTGATCCAGGATTGGTGGGATCTTCTGTCACGATCGTTTACGAACGAGAAGGACCAAGGCGCAGCGTGATAAGCATTCATGTTTATTAAACGAATAAAACACCCGACAAAACAACAAACGAAACGTGAAGTCCAAGGTAGCATACACACAACATACCTTACACGGAACATACACACCCTGACTCAACAAATACAAGTCCTCAGAGTCAGGGCGTGACACTACTACGGAGAACTAGAGAAGTGGACTGGCAGGAACCTCCACACTAATAAAGACTACTATGGAGAACTAAAGAAGTGGACTGGCAGGAACCTCCACACTAATAAAGACTACTATGGAGAACTAAAGAAGTGGACTGGCAGGAACCTCCACACTAATATAGACTACTACGGAGAACTAGAGAAGTGGAGGAAAGAACAGTAAGTAAGAAGGAGGAGAGGAAATGAAAAGAGTGAGAGGAGCTAGAGGAGTGGGAGGAGGGATGGAGAGGAAAGACAGGAAGAGAAGTGAGAGACTGATGTGGAGAACATTAGAGTATGAAAATATGTGTGGGGAAGGAGAGATGGAGTAAAGGAGAGATGGAGTAAAGGAGAGATGGAGTAAAGGAGAGATGGAGAAAATGAGAGATGGAGTAAAGGAGAGATGGAGTAAAGGAGAGATGGAGACATTCGATCCTCGCCTCTCACCGGGCCAGTCGATGGGTTATATGATCAGTGACAACCAGCACCCATTCAGCCAATTTTCAGCTGAAAGGGAATCACACCCAACAGTCTCACGTCTACAAACTAATACAAGCACAGAGGATCAATTTTGTGCAACTGCGAGAAGAAGGAAAATCAGTTACAGTAATTTGAACAGTGTATTGTGTCGGGGTAGCTTTGACTGACCTAGAAAGTTCACAACAACAAGAAATAGAGAGCAGTTTGGTCTTTTCTGTTGGTGTAAAAATAACATCATTATATTTTAATCAAAGCTAACATTTTGTAGGCTCATTAATAACTCATAATCTAAAGAGGTCAGCTCAAATATCAAAACTTGAAGTTCTACACTGTGTACAAAAACATTAGGAACACCTTCGTAACTGAGTTTCACCCCCTTTTGCTCTCAGAACAGCCTCAATTCGTCGGGGCAAGGACTCTACAAGGTGTCAAGCGTTCCACAGGGATGCTGGCCCATGTTGACTACAATGCTTCACACAGTTATTTCAAGTTGGCTGAATTTACTTTTTAAATTTTATTTATTGTATTTATTTTTAAGGGGATGTATCAGCTTTAATATTGCAAATAGATTGTGGCTTCTATACAAGTAATTTTCTGCATCATTTCCAATCCCCCATATATATAAATTATATGTATTTATAAATATATACAGTACCAGTCAGAAGTTTGGACACACCTACTCATTCAAGGGTTTTTCTTTATTTTTACTATTTTCTACATTGTAGAATAATAGTGAAGACATCAAAACTATGAAATAACACATATGGAATGATGTAGTAACCCAAAAATTGTTAAAAATTTCTAAATATATTTTAGATTCTTCAAATTTGCCACCATTTGCCTTCATGACAGCTTTGCACACTCTTGACATTCTCTCAACCAGCTTCATGAGGAATGCTTTTCCAACAGTCTTGAAGGAGTTCCCACATATGCTGAGCACTTGTTGGCTGCTTTTCCTTCACGCTGCGGTCCAACTCATCTCAAATGGGTTGAGGTCGGGTGATTGTGGAGGCCAGGTCATCTGATGCAGCACTCCTTCACTCTCCTTGGTCAAATAGCTCTTACACAGCCTGGAGGCTGTAAATTAAAGATCAACATTTTTGCTAAGAGTATTATTATATTATTGATCGATTGACTATGACTTTTTGTCACGCCCTGGCTCTGGGGACTCTAGTATGTTGAGCCAGGGTGTGAGTTTTCATTTGTTTTTCATTCTAGCTTAGTATTTCTATGTTGGCCAGTGTGGTTCTCAATCAGAGGCAACGTGTATCAGCTGTTGCTTGTTGTCTCTGATTGGGAACCATACTTAAGCAGACAGTTTTCCCACAGTGTTTGTGGGATCTTGTTCCTGTATAGGTTTGTGTTTTGCACCTTTGGACGTCACGTTATCGTTTGTTGTTTTTGTTCATGTTATCATTCAAATTAATAAAGTATGTTCACCTTCCACGCTGCGCCTTGGTCCTCTGTACCCGACGATCGTGACAGAAGATCCCACCAAAACTGGACCAAGCAGCGTGTCCAGGAGCCATCGCCAGGGGAATCTCTAGCGGATCTCCTTTGCAACCTCGACTGGGCCAAGCCAAGTGAAGAGCAGAAAGGTTGGACTTTGGAGCAGTGGAGTAAGAGTCTCGACTGGGCCAAGCCAAGTGAAGAGCAGAGAGGTTGGACTTTGGAGCAGTGGGGTGAGAGTCTGGCGAGAGATATGGAGGCCTGGTCCACGGGGAGGAGAGACACCCAGAAAATTTTTAGGGGGGGGCTCACGCCGTGGACGACGGGGCAGCAGGAGGCCGCGATAGAGCGGTCCAGCGGGTTGGCAGAGGAGGCCGCCAGGTTAAGGGCGCCACTGGTCACAAAGGGGAAGGAAAGTGTAGAGGCACGGCGAGAGGTACTGGGGTGTGTTACCAGTCCGGTCCGGCCCGTTCCTGATCCCCGCGTAGGGCCAGTGGTGTGTGTCCCCAGTACGGTCCGGCCTGTTCCTGTCCCTCGCATCGAGCCTGTGGTGCGCGTCGCCAGCCCGGTCCGGCCTGTTCCTGTTCCCCGCATCGAGCCTGTGGTGCGCTTCGTCAGCCCGGCTCGGCCTGTTCCTGCTCCCCGCATCGAGCCTGTGGTGCGCTTCGCCAGCCCGGTCCGGCCCGTTCCTGCTCCCCGCACCAAGTCAGTGGTGCCCTTCGTCAGCCCGGTCCGGCCCGTTCCTGCTCCCCGCACCAAGTCAGTGGTGCGTTTCGTCAGCCCGGCTCGGCCCGTTCCTGCTTCCCGCACCAAGTCAGTGGTGCGCTTCGTCAGCCCGGTCCGGCCCGCTCCTGCTCCCCGCACCAAGTCAGTGGTACATTTCGTCAGCCCGGCTCGGCCCGTTCCTGCTCCCCACACCAAGCCAGGGGTGTGCGTCGTCAGTCCGGCACAGCCCGTGCCTGTTCCACCGGTGCCTGGTTCGGCGCGGGTCAGCTGCTTCACGCCGGAGCTAGAGCAATCCGCTCCACCAGTGTGCAGTCCAGCTCCGGTCAGCAGGGCCAGACCGGACCAGGGGTTCTTTGGGGGGTTAGAGAGGGAGTGGGGATCATTCCCGGAGCCGGATCCGCCGCCAAGGCGGAGTGCCCGCCCGGTCCCTCCCCTGTGGTGTTTGGTTGGCGCGGTCGGAGTCCGCGCCTTTGGGGGGTACTGTCACGCCCTGGCTCTGGGGACTCTAGTATGTTGAGCCAGGGTGTGAGTTTTCATTTGTTTTTCATTCTAGCTTAGTATTTCTATGTTGGCCAGTGTGGTTCTCAATCAGAGGCAACGTGTATCAGCTGTTGCTTGTTGTCTCTGATTGGGAACCATACTTAAGCAGACAGTTTTCCCACAGTGTTTGTGGGATCTTGTTCCTGTATAGGTTTGTGTTTTGCACCTTTGGACGTCACGTTATCGTTTGTTGTTTTTGTTCGTGTTATCATTCAAATTAATAAAGTATGTTCACCTTCCACCTTCCTTCCTTCCACTTCCTTGGTCCTCTGTACCCGACGATCGTGACACTTTTCAGATCACCCAGCAGTTAACTCCAGGTAAATGTTTCAATTCTTCAGCCATACCTGGATCTGCGACCAAAAACAAGCTACATATGGACAATACCAAAACAAATTATCGAATGATTCTGTCTCTTTGGAGCAAAATCTGCAGAGCTGGGATGGTTGTATCGCACACACACACAGACATATACAGTGAGGGGGAAAAGTATTTGATCCCCTGCTGATTTTGTACGTTTGCCCCCTGACACAGACAAGATCAGTTTATAATTTTAATGGTAGGTTTATTTGAACAGTGAGAGACAGAATAACAACAACAAAATCCAGAAGAAAGCATGTCAAAAATGTTATAAATTGATTTGCATTTTAATGAGGGAAATAAGTATTTGACCCCTATGCAAAACATGACTTAGTACTTGGTGGCAAAACCCTTGTTGGCAATCACAGAGGTCAGACGTTTCTTGTAGTTGGCCACCCGGTTTGCACACATCTTAGGAGGGATTTTGTCCCACTCCTCTTTGCAGATCTTCTCCAAGTCATTAAGGTTTCGAGGCTGACGTTTGGCAACTCGAACCTTCAGTTCCCTCCACAGATTTTCTATGGGATTAAGGTCTGGAGACTGGCTAGGCCACTCCAGGACCTTAATGTGCTTCTTCTTGAGCCACTCCTTTGTTGCCTTGGCCGTGTGTTTTGGGTAATTGTCATGCTGGAATACCCACCCATTACCCATTTTCAATGCCCTGGCTGAGGGAAGGAGGTTCTCACCCAAGATTTGACAGTACATGGCTTCATCCATCGTCCCTTTGATGCGGTGAAGTTGTCCTGTCCCCTTAGCAGAAAAACAACCCCCAAAGCATAATGTTTCCACCTCCATGTTTGACGGTGGGGATGGTGTTCTTGGGGTCATAGGCAGCATTCCTCCTCCTCCAAACACGGCAAGTTGTGTTGATGCCAAAGAGCTCGATTTTGGTCTCATCTGACCACAACACTTTCACCCAGTTCTCCTCTGAATCATTCAGATGTTCAATGGCAAACTTCAGACGGGCATGTATATGTGCTTTCTTGAGCAGGGGGACCTTGCGGGCGCTGCAGGATTTCAGTCCTTCACGGCGTAGTGTGTTACCAATTGTTTTCTTGGTGACTATGGTCCCAGCTGCCTTGAGATCATTGACAAGATCCTCCCGTGTAGTTCTGGGCTGATTCCTCACCGTTCTCATGATCATTGCAACTCCACGAGGTGAGATCTTGCATGGAGCCCCAGGCCGAGGGAGATTGACAGTTATTTTGTGTTTCTTCTATTTGCGAATAATCTCACCAACTGTTGTCACCTTCTCACCAAGCTGCTTGGCGATGGTCTTGTAGCCCATTCCAACCTTGTGTAGGTCTACAATCTTGTCCCTGACATCCTTGGAGAGCTCTTTGGTCTTGGCCATGGTGGAAAGTTTGTAATCTGATTGATTGATTGCTTCTGTGGACAGGTGTCTTTTATACAGGTAACAAAATGAGATTATGAGCACTCCCTTTAAGAGTGTGCTCCTAATCTCAGCTCGTTACCTGTATAAAAGACACCTGGGAGCCAGAAATCTTTCTGATTGAGAGGGGGTCAAATACTTATTTCCCTCATTAAAATGCAAATCAATTTATAACATTTTTGACATGCGTTTTTCTCGATTTGTTTTGTAGTTATTCTGTCTCTCACTGTTCAAATAAACCTACCATTAAAATTATAGACTGATCATTTCTTTGTCAGTGGGCAAACATACAAAATCAGCAGGGGATCAAATACTTTTTTCCCTCACTGTTATATATATATATATATATATATATATATACACAGTGGGGAGAAGAAGTATTTGATACACTGCCATTTTTGCAGGTTTTCCTACTTACAAAGCATGTAGAGGTCTGTAATTTTTATCATAGGTACACTTCAACTGTGAGAGACGGAATCTAAAACAAAAATCCAGAAAATCACATTGTATGATATTTAAGTAATTAATTTGCATTTTATTGCATGACATAAGCATTTGATCACCTACCAACCAGTAAGAATTCCGTCTCTCAAAGACCTGTTAGTTTTTCTTTAAGAAGCCATCCTGTTCTCCACTCATTACCCGTATTAACTGCACCTGTTTGAACTCGTTACCTGTATAAAAGACACTTGTCCACACACTCAATCAAACAGACTCCAACCTCTCCACAATGGCCAAGACCAGAGAGCTGTGTAAGGACATCAGGGATAACATTGTAGACCTGCACAAGGCTGGGATGGGCTACAGGACAATAGGCAGGCAGCTTGGTGAGAAGTCAACAACTGTTGGCGCAATTATTAGAAAATGGAAGAAGTTCAAGATGACGGTCAATCACCCTCGGTCTTGGGCTCCATGCAAGATCTCACCTCGTGGGGCATCAATCATCATGAGGAAGGTGAGGGATCAGCCCAGAACTACACGGCAGGACCTGGTCAATGACCTGAAGAGAGCTGGGACCACAGTCTCAAAGAAAACCATTAGTAACACACTACGCCGTCATGGATTAAAATCCTGCAGCGCACGCAAGGTCCCCCTGCTCAAGCCAGCGCAAGTACAGGCCCGTCTGAAGTTTGCCAATGACCATCTGGATGATCCAGAGGAGGAATGGGATAAGGTCATGTGGTCTGATGAGACAATAATATAGCTTTTTGGTCTAAACTCCACTCGCCGTGTTTGGAGGAAGAAGAAGAATGAGTACAACCCCAAGAACACCATCCCAACCGTGAAGCATGGAGGTGGAAACATCATTCTTTGGGGATGCTTTTCTGCAAAGGGGACAGGACGACTGCACCATATTGAGGGGAGGATGGATGGGGCCATGTATCGCGAGATCTTGGCCAACAACCTCCTTTCCTCAGTAAGTGCATTGAAGATGGGTCGTGGCTGGGTCTTCCAGCATGACAACGACCCGAAACACACAGCCAGGGCAACTAAGGAGTGGCTCCGTAAGAAGCATCTCAAGGTCCTGGAGTGGCCTAGCCAGTCTCCAGACCTGAACCCAATAGAAAATCTTTGGAGGGAGCTGAAAGTCTGTATTGCCCAGCGACAGCCCCGAAACCTGAAGGATCTGGAGAAGGTCTGTATGGAGGAGTGGGCCAAAATCCCTGCTGCAGTGTGTGCAAACCTGGTCAAGACCTACAGGAAACGTATGATCTCTGTAATTGCAAACAAAGGTTTCTGTACCAAATATTAAGTTCTGCTTTTCTGATATATCAAATACTTTTGTCATGCAATAAAATGCAAATTATTACTTAAAAATCATACAACGTGATTTTCTGGATTTTTTTTTTAGATTCCGTCTCTCGCAGTTGAAGTGTACCTATGATAAAAATTACAGACCTCTACATGCTTTGTAAGTAGGAAAACTTGCAAAATCGGCAGTGTATCAAATAGTTGTTCTCCCCACTGTATATATATATATATATACAGTGAGGGAAAAAAGTAACTACAGACCAGTATCCCTTCTTTCTTTTCTCTCAAAAACTCTTGAGCGTGCCGTCTTTAGCCAACTCTCTTGCTATCTCTCTCAGAATGACCTTCTTGATCCAAACCAGTCAGGTTTCAAGACTGGTCATTCAACTGAGACTGCTCTTCTCTGTGTCACGGAGGCTCTCTGCACTGCTAAAGCTAACTCTCTCTCCTCTGCTCTTGTCCTTCTAGACCTGTCTGCTGCCTGATACTGTGAACCATCAGATCCTCCTCTCCACCCTCTCCGAGTTGGGCATCTCCGGTGCGGCTCACTCTTGGATTGCTTCCTACATGACAGGTCGCTCCTACCAGGTGGTGTGGCGAGAATCTGTCTCCGCACCACATGCTCTCACCACTGGTGTCCCCCAGGGCTCAGTTCTCCTATTCTCGCTATACACCAAGTCACTTGGCTCTGTCATATCGTCACATGGCCTCTCCTATCATGGCTACGCAGACGACACACAACTCATCTTCTCCTTTTCCCCTTCTGATAACCAGGTGGCGAATCGCATCTTTGCATGTCTGGCAGACATATCAGTGTGGATGACGGATCACTACCTCAAGCTGAACCTCGGCAAGACGGAGCTGCTCTTCCTCCCGGCGAAGGACTGCCCGTTCCATGATCTCTCCATCACGGTTGACAACTCCGTTGTGTCCTCCTCACAGAGTGCAAAGAGCCTTGGCGTGACCCTGGACAACATCCTGTCGCTAACATCAAGGTGGTGACCCGATCCTGTAGGTTCATGCTCTACAACATTCGGAGAGTACGACCCTGCCTTACACAGGAAGCGGCACAGGTCCTAATCCAGGCACTTGTCATCTCCCGTCTGGATTACTGCAACTCGCTGTTGGCTGGGCTCCCTGCCTGTGCCATTAAACCCCTACAACTCATCCAGAATGCTGCAGCCCGTCTGGTGTTCAACCTTCCCAAGTTCTCTCACGTCACCCCGCTCCTCCGCACACTCCACTGGCTTCCAATTGAAGCTCGCATCTGCTACAAGACCATGGTGCTTGCCTACGGAGCTGTGAGGGGAACGGCACCTCCGTACCTTCAGGCTCTGATCAGTCCCTACACCCAAATGAAGGCATTGCGTTCATCCATCTCTGGCCTGCTGGCCCCCCTACCTCTGCGGAAGCACAGTTCCTGCTCAGCCCAGTCAAAACTGTTCGCTGCTCTGGCACCCCAATGGTGGAACAAGCTCGCTCACGACGCCAGAACAGCGGAGTCACTCACCACCTTCCGGAGACACTTGAAACCCCACCTCTTTAAGGAATACCTGGGATAGGATAAAGTAATCCTTCTACCCCCCCTTATCCCACCCCCCCAAAAAAAATAAACAAATAAACATATTGTAAAGTGGTTATCCCACTGGCTATAAGGTGAATGCACCAATTTGTAAGTCGCTCTGGATAAGAGCGTCTGCTAAATTACGTAAATGTAAATGTAAATCTATTTGATCCCCTGCTGATTTTGTACTTTTGCCCACTGACAAATAAATGATCAGTCTATAATTTTAATGGTAGGTTTATTTGAACAGTGAGAGACAGAATAACAACAAAAAAATCCAGAAAAACGCATGTCAAAAATGTTATAAATTGATTTGCATTTTAATGAGGGAAGTAAGTATTTGACCCCCTCTCAATCAGAAAGATTTCTGGCTCCCAGGTGTCTTTTATACAGGTAACGAGCTGAGATTATTAGCACACTCTGAAAGGTAGTGCTCCTAATCTCAGTTTGTTACCTGTATAAAAGACACTTGTCCACAGAAGCAATCAATCAATCAGATTCCAAACTCTCCACCATGGCCAAGATCAAAGAGCTCTCCAAGGATGTCAGGGACAAGATTGTAGACCTACACAAGGCTGGAATGGGCTAGCCAAGCAGCTTGGTGAGAAGGTGACAACAGTTGTTGTGATTATTAGCAAATGGAAGAAACACAAAAGAACTGTCAATCTCCCTCGGCCTGGGGCTCCATGCAAGATCTCACCTCGTGGAGTTGCAATGATCATGAGAACAGTGAGGAATCAGGCCAGAACTACACGGGAGGGTCTTGTCAATGTTCTCAAGGCAGCTGGGACCATAATCACCAAGAAAACAATTGGTAACACACTATGCCGTGAAGGACTGAAATCCTGCAGCGCTCGCAAGGTCCCCCTGCTCATGAAAGCACATATACAGGCCCGTCTGAAGTTTGCCAATGAACATCTGAATGATTCACAGGAGAACTGGGTGAAAGTGTTGTGGTCAGATGAGACCAAAATCGAGCTCTTTGGCATCAACTCAACTCGCCGTGTTTGGAGGAGGAGGAATGCTGCCTATGACCCCAAGAACACCATCCCCACCGTCAAACATGGAGGTGGAAACATTATGCTTTGGGGGTGTTTTTCTGCTAACGGGACAGGACAACTTCACCGCATCAAAGGAGACGATGGACGGGGCCATGTACTGTCAAATCTTGGGTGAGAACCTCCTTCAATCAATCAATCAATCAATTTTATTTTTATATAGCCCTTCTTACATCAGCTAATATCTCGAAGTGCTGTACAGAAACCCAGCCTAAAACCCCAAACAGCTAGTAATGCAGGTGTAGAAGCACGGTGGCTAGGAAAAACTCCCTAGAAAGGCAAAACCTAGGAAGAAACCTAGAGAGGAACCAGGCTATGAGGGTGGCCAGTCCTCTTCTGGCTGTGCCGGGTGGAGATTATAACAGAACCATGCCAAGATGTTCAAAAATGTTCATAAGTGACAAGCATGGTCAAATAATAATCAGGAATAAATCTCCTTCCCTCAGCCAGGGTATTGAAAATGGGTCGTGGATGGGTATTCCAGCATGATAATGACCCAAAACACACGGCCAAGGCAACAAAGTCTCCCGAGTGGCGCAGTGGTCTAAGGCACTGCATCGCAGTGCTAGCTGTGCCACTAGAGATCCTGGTTCGAATCCAGGCTCTGCTGTAGCCGGCCGCAACCGGGAGACCAATGGGGCGGCGCACAATTGGCCCAGCGTCATCCAGGGTAGGGGAGGGAATGGCCGGCAGGGATGTAGCTCAGTTGGTAGAGCATGGCGTTTGCAGCGCCAGGGTTGTGGGTTCGATTCCCACGGGGGGCCAGTATGAAAATAAAAAATAATAATGTATGCACTAACTGTAAGTCGCTCTGGATAAGAGCGTCTGCTAAATGACCTAAATGTAAATGTAAAGGAGTGGCTCAAGAAGAAGCACATTAAGGTCCTGGAGTGGCCTAGCCAGTCTCCAAACCTTAATCCCGTAGAAAATCTGTGGAGGGAGCTGAAGGTTCGAGTTGCCAAACGTCAGCCTCGAAACCTTAATGACTTGGAGAAGATCTGCAAAGTGGAGTGGAACAAAATCCCTCCTGAGATGTGTGCAAACCTGGTGGCCAACTGCAAGAAATGTCTGACCTCTGTGATTGCCACCAAGTACTAAGTCATGTTTTGCAGAGGGGTCAAATACTTATTTCCCTCATTAAAATGCAAATAAATTCATAAAAATGTTGACATGCGTTTTTCTCGATTTTTTTTGTAGTTATTCTGTCTCTCACTGTTCAAATAAACCTACCATTAAAATTATAGACTGATCATGTCTTTGTCAGTGGGCAAACGTACAAAATCAGCAGGGGATCAAATACTTTTTTCCCTCACTGTAGATCCTCTATGAGGCTATGGAGGGATCCAAATTGTGGATTTAAAAGAACATGAATCATCAGCGTACAACGACAACTTTTTTTTTTAAGCCCTGAATTTCTAGCCCCTTGATATTATTGTTGGATCTTAATAGCTAACATTTCGATGGCCATAATAAATAGATATGTTGATAGTGGATAACCTTGTTTTACTCCTCTTGACAGTTTAATACTTTTTGAGAAGTAGCCATTATTTACTATTTTACACCTAGGGTTACTATATGTCACACCCTGGCGCTGGGACTCTATATGTTGAGCCAGGGTGTGTTCGTTCTATGTGGTGTATTTCTATGTTGGGAGTTCTAGTTTGTTTATTTCTATGTTGGCCTGAGTGACTCCCAATCAGAGGCAACGAGTGTCAGCTGTGGCTGGTTGTCTCTGATTGGGAGCCATATTTAAACTGTCTGTTTTTTCCTTTGTGTTTGTGGGTTCTTGTTCCAGTTGGTTTTGTGTTTTGTACCGTGGACTTCACGAGTCGTTTGTTGTTTTGTTTATTGTCAGTATTTATCACTAAAGATAAATAAACATGTTCGTTCATCACGCTGCGCCTTGGTCTACTCACTACGACGAGCGTGACAGAAGAACCCACCATACAAGGACCAAGCAGCGTGTCCAGGAGCAGGCAGACTGGACATGGGAGGAAGCGCCGGGAAAGGAGATGGAGAGGTTGGCGATGGCCCAGGTGGGCAAATCGTGGCCCTGGGAGGACATGCTCGGGGACAAAGGGCCATGGGCTAGAATTAAGGCCCTGGCGAGAGAGGAGCAGCGGCGTCAGCAGTGTCATCGTCGGACGGACGAGAGGCAACCCAAAAAAAAATTTTTAGGGGGGCACACGGCATGGGCGGCTGGGCAGCAGGAGGCTGCCACAGGGCGATTTGGAGAGGAGGGGTTTGGGGGCCAGAAGGCAGGTTGGCGGAGCCTGGATGGAGAGCGGAACCAACTTCCCGTACTCAGGCATGGCAGCATGGGGCGGGGCAGGTTCCGCGGTATGCGGAGCGGCGTACGGTGCCACGAGTGGTCCGGCATAGTCCGGTACGTCCTGTGCGAGCACCCCGCACGTGTCGTGCGAAGGTGGGTATGCAGCCAGGACGGAGTGTGCCGGCTCAACGCTCGTGGTCTCCAATGCCTCTCCGCGGTCCCCGGATATCCTGCGCCAGTGTCACGTGCTGTTATGCCAGTACGGGTACACAGCCCTGTGCGTCCTGTGCGGATGCCTCACACCGAGTGTGTGAAGGTAGGCATTCAGCCAGGACGGGGTTGTGGCCGCTCTTCACTCCAGGTCTCCTATCCGTCTCCACAGCCCGGTCCGGCCTGTTCCTGCTCCTCGCACCAAGCCTATGGTGCGCATCGCCAGCCCGGCCCGGCCTGTTCCTGCCCCTCGCACCAAGCCTACGGTGTGCGTCGCCAGCCCGGCCCGGCCTGTTCCTGCCCCTCGCACCAAGCCTACGGTGTGCGTCGCCAGCCCGGCCCGGCCTGTTCCTGCCCCTCGCACCAGGCCTACGGTGCGCATCGCCAGCCCGGCCCGGCCTGTTCCTGCCACTCGCACCAAGCCTACGGTGTGCGTCGCCAGCCCGGCCTGGCCTGTTCCTGCCACTCGCACCAAGCCTACGGTGCGCGTCGTCAGCCCGGCCCGGTCTGTTCCTGCCACTCGCACCAAGCCAGGGGTGCGAGTCGTCAGCCTGGTCCAGCCCGTTCCTGCTACTCGCACCAAGCCAGGGGTGCGAGTCGTCAGCCTGGTCCAGCCCGTTCCTGCTACTCGCACCAAACCAGGGGTGCGAGTCGTCAGCCTGGTAAAGCCCGTTGCTGCTCCACGCACCAAGCCAGGGGTGCGAGTCGTCAGTCCGGTGAGGCCCGTTCGGCTCACGCACCAAGCCAGGGGTGCGAGTCGTCAGCCTGGTCCAGCCCGTTCCTGCTACTCGCACCAAGCCAGGGGTGCGAAGTCGTCAGTCCGGTGAGGCCCGTTCGGCTCCACGCACCAAGCCAGGGGTGCGATCGTCAGTCGGTCGGCCCGTTGCTGCTCCACGCGCCAAGCCAGGGAGTGCGCATCGTCAGCCCGGTCGGTCCGTTCCTGCCTCACGCAACAAGCCAGGGGTGCGCGTCGTCAGTCCGGCACAACCCGTGCCTGGGTCACCGGTGCCTAATCAGGTACCGGTCAACGGCTCCACAACGGAGCTGAAGCTAACCGCTCCTGCTACGTCCAGTTCAGCTCCAGCCAGCGGGGCCAGACCGGACCAGGGGCGCTATGGGGGGCTTATTGGAGGGTGGTGGGCAAGCCCGGAGCCAGAACCGCCGCCGAGGAGGAATGCCCACCCAGCCCTCCCCTGTTTTGCTCTGGTTGAGGCGCGGTCGCAGTCCGTATTTTTGTGTCACAACACCTCCAATTTTCTAAAGGAACTGGATCTTTATATTTAACACCTGGGTCCTGTTTCAGTAATAGTGAAATCAGACCTTCTTGTTGAGTATCTGATAATCTACCATTTTTATAGGAGTGGTTAAAATATGCTAATAACGGTCCTCTGAGTACATCAAAAAAGGTTTGATATACCTCAACTGGCATGCCATCCTGCCCTGCATTTAGAAGTTCCTCCTCTGTAATTTGGCCTTCACATGAGTCTTCCCATACAGCTGTTAATTTTACATTATTAATAGAAAAAATCCATGCAATGAACTTCGTTTACATTTACATTTTTACATTTTACATTTTAGTCATTTAGCAGACACTCTTATCCAGAGCGACTTACGTTTAGTGGAGATGGAGGGAACTGAAACTAAAACATATGCTTAAAGTACTTTGCTTCCTGTTTCTAAATATAATTTGGTGAATCATGGGTGACTCCGTCATTTGTAACAAGTTTCAGTAAATCGTTTTTGGTAGCATTTCTTTGTTTAATAATTTTTTTGTTTTTGGCTGCATTTCCCCCCATATTCCATCCAGTTCATTAAATTGTTATAATATATTACACTTGATATTTCTTGAATAAGTTCCTCCAGTTATTTTAGTCTTTCCTCTGTCTATCTGGACTGTAAGTCCCTCTATTTCCTTTGCTAATATGAACTCTTTTGACTTAAATTGCTTTTGTTTTAAAGATGAGTATTGAATTGGATGGCCTCTAAAGGCACATTTAAAAGTGTCCCATACAATAAGGGGATCTGCTGTACCTATGTTCTGTTGGAAAAAGTCAGTTATACATTCTTCTGTCCTGGTTAAAAACAAGTTTTCATCTAATACGCTTTTATTACATTTCCAATATCCTTGCCCACATGGAAATTCTGTAAGAGTAATGTATATACCAATTATTTGATGGTCTGACCGCATTCTGTCCCCTATCAACACTTTTTAAACTTTTGGTGCCAGCGACAATGATATAAGAATGTAGTCAAGACGACTAGCTTGATTGAGCCTCTGCCATGTATATCTCACTCGGTCAGGATATTTAACCCTCCATATAGCCACTTGTTCCAATATCCATGATGTTCGTGATTTCCTTCAGCGCATGAGGGTGATAGTTTGTAATGTGATTTCCTTTACGATCCATTGAGGTATTTAAAACCGTATTATAATCTCTCACCATAATAATACAGTCTTGTATTGCTTGTAGGCTTGATAAATTATTATATATATTTTCAAAGAAGCGTGGATCATCATTATTTTGACCGTATAGATTAATGAGCCAAATATGTTTATGGTCCAATAAAATATTTAAAATAATCTTTCTACCTTGCGGATGTTTGGACAATTTGCACATTCGGATCAAAATTCATATCATCACCCCTTTTGAGTTTCTTTGCCCATGGGAGAAGTATATTTCACCCTCCAGTCCTTTTTCCACACAACTTCATCTAAAATTGTTGAATGAGTTTCCTGTAAACAATAGATATTATATTCCTTCTCTTTTAGCAGGTAAATACTGATTGTCTTTTCTTATTATCTGCTAAGCCATTACATTTATAACTGGCTATACTTATTTCTCCATTTACCATAATGAGATACAAGTTTCAATTATATTTATCGTAACATATGTTTGTAAACTTACCATTAAAAAAGCACAATGATGATTGAGTGTCCATATAGCTGTATCATGATATTTGCACTGCTACTGAGTAAACCTCCAATTGTTCTCCACTATTCCACCCGCTAAAACCTCCCCCCATCCCAAGTTGGGTTGTCGTCCCAGTGACTGGCAGACCACCCCTGTCCACCTGGATCCTAGGGCCTGTAAAAAGAGCACAGTTCCACCTACAGAACAGAAGCAGATTAACAGCCAAAAGTATTTCCAATACCCTCACCTCGATTGTACTGTATACTGTTCTAAATAATATATATATATATATATATATATATATATATATATATATATATATATATATATATATATATATACAGTGAGGGGAAAAAGGTATTTGATCCCCTGCTGATTTTGTACGTTTGCCCACTGACAAAGAAATGATCAGTCTATAATTTTAATGGTAGGTTTATTTGAACAGTGAGAGACAGAATAACAACAAAAAAATCCAGAAAAATGCATGTCAAAAATGTTATAAATTGATTTGCATTTTAATGAGGGAAATAAGTATTTGACCCACTCTCAATCAGAAAGATTTCTGGCTCCCAGGTGTCTTTTATACAGGTAACGAGCTGAGATTAGGAGCACACTCTTAAAGGGAGTGTTTTAACCGTTATTTTATCCTTAACGAATGCAAATTTGGCGCTTGTATCGCTGTCATCTCTGTCGATTTACACGTTCAAGTTTGATTTTGTTGACAGTATCGCCTGGGATCTGTGGCGCTGTCACCAGGAAATCTTTCACTCTGGATCTTCACCCTCATTCTCTTTTAAACCGGTAAATACCAGATTTTCTTGCATAGATCTAGTTTAACTTTTCTGTTTATCTAGTCTGTTTTCAAGTAAAGCTTCTCTCAGAAACATGTTCTCTTTCTTTTGTTTTTTAACGTCTGTTTCAATAGTATTGACTGTACCTTTTAGCTTGTTTGTTTCTTTCTCCATTGTCGCAGCTTTGTCATCACTCATCTTGAGGCCTTCACCTCCTTTATATCTTTACTGACTAGTTCAAGTTTGCCCAGTTGATCATTTATCGACTTTAGCAAGTCGGTTTCTACACTTACCGTTCCAGGTGGTGAAAAGCATAAATCGTCTGTGTCAGTGGAGGAGTCTCGTTTTATTTTGGGGATTGGCTCTCCATGCTTACTCGCCAACATATTTTGGTGTTGACTGTGTTGGTAATATTGCTTGATAAATGTCTCTAGCCTTATAATTTGTTTTGTGTTGTTATCCAGATTGAAAGTTATTGCCAACGAGTATGCAAGTATGTGGAGTGAAGTGCTAATATTTAGTCAGATTTACAGATATTGAATATTCCGTTTTTATCTTGAGGAATTCTGCTCCACTGTCTTCAGTCCGCCATTCAAATCAAATCACATTTTATTTGTCACTTGCGCCGAAATACAACAGGTGTAGACCTTACCGTGTAATGCTTACAAATAGAGTTAAGAAAAATATTTACTAAATAAACTAACGTTTAAAAAAGTAACACAATAAAATAACAATAACGTGCCTATATATAGAGGTACTGGTACCAGGTCAATGTGCGGGGAGACAGGTTAGTTGAGGTGACTGTTGTTCCCTAGCTAACATTCCCTCTCTGTGGCTGTATGTCCTTTGGGTGGTGGACCATTTCTAGGGAGTTTTTCCTAGCCACCGTGCTTCTACACCTGCATTACTAGCTGTTTGGGGTTTTAGGCTGGGTTTCTGTACAGCACTTCGAGATATTAGCTGATGTACGAAGGGCTATATAAAATAAAATTGATTGATTGATTGATTGACCATTCTTGATACATACACGGGAAACTGTTGAGCGTTAAAAACCCATCAGCTTTGCAGTTGTTGACACATTCAAACCGGTGCGCCTGGCACCTACCACCATACCCCGTTCAAAGGCACTTAAAAACTTGTCTTAACCATTCACCCTCTGAATGGCACACATACACAATCCATGTCTCAACTGTCTCAAGGCTTAAAAATTACTCTTTAACCTGTCTCTTCTCCATCATCTACACTAATTGAAGTGGATGTAACAGGTGACATGAATAAGGGATAATAGCTTTCACCTTGATTCACCTGGTCTGTCTATGTCAAGGAAAGAGCAGGTGTTCCTAATGTTTTGTACTCAGTGTATGTTGGCTTCCTATTGTACCATGCTGTGATCATGACTGAAAAGTTTTGATTTATTCTATCTCTCAGCTCAGTTTCCACCTCATTTTGTGGGCAGTGTGCACATAGCCTGTCTTCTCTTGAGAGCCAGGTCTGCCTACGACGGCCTCTCTCAATAGCAAGGCTATGCTCACTGAGTCTGTACATAGTCAAAGCTTGCCTTAATTTAGGGTCAGTCACAGTGGTCAGGTATTCTGCTACTGTGTACTCTCTGTTTAGGGTGAAATAGCATTCTAGTTTGCTAAGTTTTTTTGCAAATTCTTTCCAATGTGTCAAGTAATTATCTTTTAGTTTTCTCATGATGTGGTTGGATCTAATTGTGTTGGTGTCCTGGGGCTCTGTGGAGTCTGTTTGTGTTTGTGAACAGAGACCCAGAATCAGCTTGCTTAGGGGACTCTTCTCCAGGTTAATCTCTCTGTAGGTGATGGCTTTGTTATGGAAGGTTTGGAATCACTTCGTTTTAGGTGGCTGTAGAATTTAACTGCTCTTTTCTGGATTTTTATAATTAGCATGTATCGGCCTAATTCGTGTATACGTTGTACACAGAGGATATTTTTGCAGAATTCTGCATGCAGAGTGTCAATTTGGTGTTTGTCCCAATTTTGTGAATTCTTGGTTGGTGAGCGGGCCCCAGACCTTACAACCAGCTATGTGTTCTATAACTGATTCAAGTATTTTTTGCCAGATCATAATTGGTATGTCAAATTTTATGTTCCCTTTGATGGCGTAGAAGGCCCTTCTAGGTGCTGCTTTAGGCCCTCCTTGGTTGGGGACAGAAGCACCAGATCATCAG
The DNA here is from genome assembly GCF_020615455.1 of Coregonus clupeaformis. Taxonomy (NCBI): domain Eukaryota; kingdom Metazoa; phylum Chordata; class Actinopteri; order Salmoniformes; family Salmonidae; genus Coregonus; species Coregonus clupeaformis. Next base: position 14,918,229 of record NC_059193.1, read on the forward strand.
CAAAGAGTATACATTTTACTTCAGATTCTAGTTGGGTGAGGCCTTGTGCTGCAGACTGTTCTAGTGCCCTCGTCAATTTTTGATATATATGTTGAAGAGGGTGGGGCTCAAGCTGCATCCCTGTCTCACCCCATGGCCCTGTGGAAAGAAATGTGTTTGTTTTTTGCCAACTTTAACCACACACTTCTTGTTTGTGTGCAGACCCTCATTTCAAATTGAGTCAAAAGCTTTTTTGAAATCAACAAAGCATGAGAAGACTTTGCCTTTGTTTGGATTTGTTTGTTTGTCAGTTAGGGTGTGCATGGTCTGTCGTACGGTAAAAGCCAATTTGAAAAAAATGCCAAAAAGCCAATTTGACATTTGCTCAGTACATTGTTTTCACTGAGGAAATGTACGTGTCTGCTGTTAATGATAATGCAGAGGATTTTCCCAAGGTTGCTGTTGATGCATATCCCATGGTAGTTATTGGGGTCAAGTTTGGCTCCACTTTTGTGGATTGGGGTGATCAGTCCTTGGTTCCAAATATTGGGGATGATGCCAGAACTGAGGATGATGTTAAAAAGTTTAAGTATAGCCAATTGGAATTTGTGTTCTGTATGTTTTATCATTTCATTTAGGATACCATCAACACCACAGGCCTTTTTGGGTTGGTGGGTTTGTATTTTGTCCTGTAGTTCATTCAATGTAATTGTAGAATCCAGCGGGTTCTGGTAGTCTTTAATTGTTGATTCTAAGATTTGTATTTGATCAAGTATATGTTTTTGCTGTTTGTTCTTTGTTCTTTGTTATAGAGACAAAACGATTGGAGAAGTGGTTTATCCATATATCTCCATTTTGGATAAATAACTTTTCGTTTTGTTGTTTGTTTCGTGTGTTCCAATGTTCCCAGAAGTCGTTAGATTCTATTGATTCTTCAATTACATTGAGCTGATTTCTGATGTGCTGTTCCTTCTTTTTCCGTAGTGTATTTCTGTATTGTTTTAGTGATTCACCATATTGAAGGTGTAGGCTCAGGTTTTCTGGGTCTCTATGTTTTGGTTGGATAGGTTTCTCAATTTCTTTGACATTTTTAGATTTGATAGGAAAGCTGAGAGGTCAAATATACTGTTTAGGTTTTCTAATGCCAAATTTACACCTTCGCTATTACAGTGAAACGTTTTGTCCAGGAAGTTGTCTAGAAGGGATTGAATTTGTTGTTGCCTAATAGTTTTTTGGTAGTTTCTACACTGCTTTCCTTCCATCTATAGTATTTCTTAATATTACAGTGGCTTGCGAAAGTATTCATCCCCCTTGGCATTTTTCCTATTTTGTTGTCTTACAACCTGGAATTAAAATGGATTTTTTGGGGGGTTGTATCATTTGATTTACACAACATGCCTACCACTTTGAAGATGCCCATTTTTTAAAATTGTGAAACAAACAAGAAATAAGACAAAAAAACAGAAAACTTGAGCGTGCATTACTATTCACCCCCCCAAAGTCAATACTTTGTAGAGCCACTTTTTGCAGCAATTACAGCTGCAAGTCTCTTGGGGTATGTCTCCATAAGCTTGGCACATCTAGCCACTAAGATTTCTGCCCATTCTTCAAGGCAAAACTGCTCCAGCTCCTTCAAGTTGGATGCGTTCCGCTGGTGTACAGCAATCTTTAGATCATACCATATATTCTCAATTGGACTGAGGTCTGGGCTTTGAATAGGCCATTCCAAGACATTTAAATGTTTTCCCTTAAACCACTTGAGTGTTGCTTTAGCAGTATGCTTAGGGTCATTGTCCTGCTGGAAGGTGAACCTCCGTCCCAGTCTCAAATCTCTGGAAGACTGAAACAGGTTTCCCTCAAGAATTTCCCTGTATTTAGCGCCATCCATCATTCCTTCAATTCTGACCAGTTTCCCTGTCCCTGTCGATGAAAAACATCCCCATAGCATGATGCTGCCACCACCATGCTTCACTGTGGGGATGGTGTTCTTGGGGTGATGAGAGTTGTTGGGTTTGCGCCAGACATAGCGTTTTCCTTGATGGCCAAAAAGCTACATTTTATTCTCATCTGACCAGGGTACCTTCTTCCATATGTTTGGGGAGTCACCCACATGTCTTTTGGCGAACACCAAACGTGTTTGCTTATTTTTTTCTTTAAGCAATGGCTTTTTCTGGCCACTCTTATGTAAAGCCCAGCTCTGTGGAGTGTACAGCTTAAAGTGGTCCTATGAACAGATACTCCAATCTCCGCTGTGGAGCTTTGCAGCTCCTTCAGGGTTATCTTTGGTCTCTTTGTTGCCTCTCTGATTAATGCCCTCCTTGCCTGGTCCGTGAGTTTTGGTGGGCGGCCCTCTCTTGGCAGGTTTGTTGTGGTGCCATATTCTTTCAATTTTTTAATAATGGATTTAATGGTTTCTGATATTTTTGTATAACCCAACCCTGATCTGTACTTCTCCACAAATTTGTCTCTGACCTGTTTGGAGAGCTCCTTGGTCTTCATGGTGCCGCTTGCTCTGTGGTGCCCCTTGCTTAGTGGTGTTTCAGACTTTGGGGCCTTTCAGAACAGGTGTATATATACTGAGATCATGTGACACTTAGATTGCAAACAGGTGGACTTTATTTAACTAATTATGTGACTTCTGAAGTTAATTGGTTGCACCAGATCTTATTTAGGGCTTCATAGCAAAGGAATACCTATGCACGCACCACTCTTCTGATATTTATTTTTTAGAATTTATTTTAACCAGTAATTTTTTTCATTTCACTTCACCAATTTTGACTATTTTGTGGATGTCCATTACATTTAAATTACAGGTTGTAATGCAACAAAATAGGAAAAACGCCAAGGGGGTTGAATACTTTTGCAAGGCACTGTATGCAGTTCCGTTGGCTGTGATGCCTCATGAACCCATCATTATATATCTCTCTCTGTCTCTCACTCCCTCTCTTCGTGGTGTGACAGTACATATGGTGCAGCAACACTGTTGGATCTACCCACGATGCATCTGTGGCTCTGGGGACGGAGAGACATGATAGGCTGAGGGGGAGGAGGTATCGACAAGTCAAATCAACCAGTAGTCTATAGTGTTGCTGTCTCCCTTCTCTCTCCCTCACTCTCTTTCTCCCAATACTCTCTCTCTCCCCCAACTCTCCCTCTCGTTGCCTATAAGGCAAGGAAGACAAAGCTTAGTGCAGATCGATTCCATCTATCTATCCCTCTTCTCTTTTGTAGTCTCTCTCTCCCTCCCTTCCTCTCTCCTCCCTCCATCTCTCTCAGTCTGAGCTAGGGAAACAGAGTGTTGTGCAGATCAATGGTATAGACTCAGAGCTCCCTTTTCGCGGTCTGTCTCCATCTTTCCCCCAGTCTCTGTCTCTTCCCAGTCTCTGTCTCTCTACCACTCTGCATCCCTATCTCCCTCCCTTCCTCTCCCTCTGTCTGAGCTAGGGAAACAGAGTTTAGTACAGATCAGATGGTATAGACTGAGATGGTATAGACTCAGATTGTCTAGACTCAGATGGTATAGACTCAGATTGTCTAGACTCAAATGGTCTAGAATCAGAGTCCCTTTGTCTCTGTCTGTCTCGATATCTCCCCGGTCTATTTCCAGACTCTCTCTCTCTCTCTCTCTCTCTCTCTCTCTCTCTCTCTCTCTCTCTCTCTCTCTCTCTCTCTCTCTCTCTCTCTCTCTCTCTCTCTCTCTCTCTCTCTCTCTCTCTCTCTCTCTGTCTCGCTCCCTTTCTCCCTCTCTCTCTCTCTTTCTCTCTCCCTCTCTGTCTCTCTCCCATCTTCCCTCCCTCCCTCTTTCTCTGTCTGATGTAGGGAACCAGAGCTTCAAGATCAATGCCATATTTTAGTTGTACAATAACAGCACTAACAGAACCAGTGAGAATGTGTCTAAAAACATAAATGTTTCTCTATCTTCCTCTTCCTCTAGGTTCTAGGTATACAATTGTGTTAAGTTCACAACTTATGAGACCTTATGAGACTTTGTATGTGAGGTGAAAGTGGAGTTAGAGAGAAGGTAGGTGCTAAGACACTTCTGTACAGCTAGTTCAACTCTATGGGCAGACATACAGTCAAGCTGCCAAATATACTACATACTACCTCCCTATGCATGTTCGGTACATGGGGAGCAACCATACCCATCCATGGAGGCCCAGTCCAGACACATGGGGAGGAACCATCCAGACCTCATGGAGGCCTGGTCCAGACACCCACCTTGCCTGTTGTACTCATCCGCCTTGTGGTGCACTAGATCAGCCACAGTGCAGCCCCCGTAGACCAGCCTCTGGTCGTGGTGGTCGAAGGCCTTGAGTGTCTCACTGGAGCTGTAGGACTTCTGGGTGGGCACGCGGCACTCCTCTGTGTCCAGGGAAGATGCGATGTACTGGGGGTCTTTACCACACCGAGCCCTGGTCAGGGAGCGCTGCTGGTGCTGCTGCTGCCCCCGACGGTCCTTTAGATCCATGCTGGGAGAGGGGGAGGAAGGGGGATAGCGTGACGGGGAGGAGGGAGATTCAGAGGCCTCCTAGAGGATTGTAGCAGTCAGACTCGTCTTCAGTCACCTAGAGGAAATGAGAGGGAGGGGAGAAAAATGTCAGAATTAATGAAAGCGAGAGGCATTGCCATTATATGAGTCATCTAAGTATTACCGGTAAAATACATTTTGGGAGGTAGAAAGTAGATACTTTGTGAGGTAGGAAAATGGCTCTATTTAAGGCTATTTAACAACACCAGAGAACGGACACAGAGATTGATGATATCCTGCTGATGACAGAAAGAACTGTCAGTGCTGTGCTGTTGTTGACAAGTCTAATGGTGTACTGCTGTGAGACGGACTGGCTCAGTCAGCTAGCTGCCGCTAAGTCATCATCTGCCTTCCAAATGGCACCCTATTCCCTATATAACACTAATAATAGGCCCTGCTCAACAGTAGTGCACTACATAGTGAATGTAACCATAACTACTACCATCATAACAAGATCAGACACAGGAGGGAGAGAGAGAAGGAGAGAGAGAGAGAGAGAGAGAGAGAGAGAGAGAGAGAGAGAGAGAGAGAGAGAGAGAGAGAGAGAGAGAGAGAGAGAGAGAGAGAGAGAGAGAGAGAGAGAGAGAGAGAGAGAGAGAGAGAGAGAGAGAGAGAGAGAGAGAGAGAGGGAGAGGGAGAGCGAGAAGGAGTGATTCCAAGTAACAAACATGACACTGCCTGAAGGGTATTCCCCCTCCAGATTTAAACATTCATTACATGAAATAAAGTCTGATACAGTCTGATCACATCCTGGTGATTCTGACACTAATACAACATGATATTAGAGCAGTAGCCTAAAGCACTGCTTTACATTATAGTGGTTCAAGATCAAACAATAACAGTCAACAGATCAGATCTTATTTAGGCTGCGTTAGGTATGTCTCTTTAAATCTGTCTAATCCCATAACGTTTTACTGATGGTTATCTAAGGATTGTTTCCTGCTACAGAGCCCAGACCCATTCAAGTCCATAGCCAACAGTCAAGTCCATAATTGTCATATATCGGCTATAATATAGACTAGCAAGTAAAGTCCAGCCAATAGCCAGATATAGAACATAGAAGGCAGAAACATAAATACACAGTAAAGAGAAAAACATTTATAATTACCTCAGAGTGAGGGAGGGAGGGAGGGAGGGAGGAAGGAAGGGAGGAGAGGAGATGGGAAGACTCATCCCTGGAATGGAGTATGGAGGCTGTATGGGCAGGTAGAAGTGTGTGTGTGTGCGTGTGCATGTATGTGTGTGTGTGAGATAGCGACAGGGCAGGGAAGGTGGTGACAACGGGGAGAGAGGTAAAGATGGTTAGAGGGATGGAAGAGGGGCATAGAGGAATATCAGGGACAGGATATCCATCAAATCCCGCCAACAGGTGTGTTCTTCTCAAGGTGTGTGTGTGTGTGGTGGAGAGAGCTGCCTACAGAGTACAACAAGCCTCTACACACATTATTACCTGTCTGACTCTGATTGAATAATGGCTGAAGGAACACATTATAATAACATCCACATTGAAACAGAATAGAGCACCTCTTTTCTACTGAATATTCTCTCTATGTCGCCTTTGTTTGGGTTATAGTGGAGTTGTATTGTGTTTTGTCTTAATTCCTTTATTTGAGGGGAATTTAAATAACAAAAGGCTGCCGGATTCCAAACACAAGAGCCCTGTTATCACGAAAGGCTGTGAATTTTGGGTAAAAACATTTGGCTTAAATCATCTGCTGTTGTATGTTGTTCCCGTGGTAATTAAGTTGTTTACTGAGTTTGTCCTGAAAAGAGAAACAAGAAAGAGAGAGAGAGAGAGAGAAAGAGAGGGAGAGAGAGAAAGAGGGGGGAGAGAGTGGGGAGAGAGAGGAGAAAGAGAGAGAACGAGAGAGAAGGAGAGAGAGCGAGGGAGAGAGAGAGAGAGAGAAGGAGAGAGTGAGCGAGCGAGAGAGAGAGAAGGAGAGAGAGAGCGAGTGAGAGAGAGAGAGAAGGAGAGAGAGAGCGAGGGAGAGAGAGAGAAGGAGAGAGAGAGCGAGGGAGAGAGAGAAGGAGAGAGAGAGCAAGGGAGAGAGAGAGAAGGAGAGAGAGAGCGAGAAGGGGAGAGAGAGAGAGAGCGAGGGAGAGAGAGAGAGAGAGAGAGAGAGAGAGAGAGAGAGAGAGAGAGAGAGAGAGAGAGAGAGAGAGAGAGAGAGAGAGCTTGTACATTCCCACACCCACCTGTGATCTAAGAACTAACAGTGATAAAGACCCAGTAGGTCAGACAAACTTTGTAGAGGAACCAGCAGTGAATTATTAGAACAATACGCTCCTGACAGACCCCTTGTCTCTCTGCTGCCTACACCCAGGGAGAGGGCTAAGGATTAATAACTCAGAGTCACACACACACACCCACACATTTAGCGTGCTCAGTGTCAGGAGTTGACATTCTTACCATCTGTCCTGTCGAATATTTAAATGTGCAATAAATGCCAGTGGGGACAAGCGATGACATCGTCTAATTAATGCCTGCCAGAGGTGACACGCCAAGGGGTTAGGGTGGATGGAGGGAGGGAGGGATGGAAGGAAGGAAGGAAGGAAGGAAGGAAGGAAGGAAGGAAGGAAGGAAGGAAGGAAGGAAGGAAGGAAGGAAGGAAGGAAGGAAGGAAGGTGTAAATTATTTTCCGACGAGGAAACAGAGCGTACGTGCCAATCAGACACTCTGCTATTTAGAAATACTTTGTGCAATGACTGACAGACAAACACACACACACACACACACACACACACACACACACACACAGCTTAACAACAGCTATAGGGCTGGTTGACCCTGGATCAGTGAATAAATGCCAGCAGAGAGACACTTCCTCCAGCTGAAATGTCAGAGAGAGAGAAAGAGAGAAAGAAAGGAGAGATAGAGAGAGAGAGAGAGAGAGAGAGAGAGAGAGAGAGAGAGAGAGAGAGAAAGAGAGAGAGAGAGAAAGAAAGAGAGAGAGGAAGGTGTGTGAGGAGAAAGTGCACACACACACACACACACTCCAAACCCATTAGATTCTATATTAAAAACCCTGTCATACACACATGGAGGCTAAAGCGCAGCTCAATGGACAGGATGCCTGATAGTCTGCTGTGGGTTCACGCTCTCTCTCTCTCTCTCTCTCTCTCTCTCTCTCTCTCTCTCTCTCTCTCTCTCTCTCTCTCTCTCTCTCTCTCTCTCTCTCTCTCTCTCTCTCTCTCTCTCTCTCTCTCTCTCTCTCTCTCCATTTCCTGTCTAACTCTCCTTCCTTTCTTCTTTCTGTTTATCTACATGTCCCTCTTTTTTACCATCATCCCTCTCTCTCGCTCCATCTCTGCTACCTCTCTACCTCCTCTCCGCTGTTTCTCCACCCTCTCTCTCTGGTCAGTCAGTCAGTCAGTCAGTGGGTCAGTCAGTCAGTCAGTCAGTTTGTCTGTTCTCTAAGCTGAGTGTATCCCATCCAGTTTCCAGGCAGACAGAGTGTAGGGAGTAGGGAGTAGGGATTAAGGACTAGGGACTAGGGACTAGGGAGCATTGCCTCTGAGCTCTCTCTGTAGTTCTGCAGCTATGTTCTGTTCTGTTCCAGCACCAATGACATAGTTCACTGGTCCATCAGCATGCTACATTTACTGTCATTAGCACAGACGGAGGAGAGGAGGCACACATACCCCCCATCAAATGAAGGTATGAAATGAAGTATGAGAGGGAGAACAGAGAGAGAAAGTAAGGGACAGAGATTTCCTCTAAGACAATGGGGATGAACAGCGAAAGGCGAAAGGCGAAAGAGGACTTGATACTCCAGGACTTGATGCTGGGGTAGAGGGTAGATGTTTATTGAATGATGCTAAAACTATAGCCAACATTTTCATATAAAATTAAAGCAGGAATTAAAAGTACACAAGGACAATAAACCAGTTTGGTATGTCAGCCCGCCTAAGAACATACCTATGTAGGGGAAACACTGGCATCAACACTATCTGTGGTCCTATGACTGGGGAGCAGGGTCTCTATGTTCCTATCTAGAGACAGATGTCCTGCAGCAGGGTACGCTGGTCCAGAGAGAGATAGATAGTTGTCCTGCAGCAGAGGATACTGGTCCAGAGAGGGATAGATAGATGTCCTGCAGCAGAGGACACTGGTCCAGAGAGGGATAGATAGTTGTCCTGCAGCAGAGGACACTGGTCCAGAGAGAGATAGATAGATGTCCTGCAGCAGGGGACACTGGTCCAGAGAGGGATAGATAGATGTCCTGCAGCAGGGGACACTGGTCCAGAGAGGGATAGATAGATGTCCTGCAGCAGAGGACACTGGTCCAGAGAGGGATAGATAGATGTCCTGCAGCAGGGGACACTGGTCCAGAGAGGGATAGATAGATGTCCTGCAGCAGAGGACACTGGTCCAGAGAGGGATAGATAGATGTCCTGCAGCAGGGGACACTGGTCCAGAGAGGGATAGATAGATGTCCTGCAGCAGGGGACACTGGTCCAGAGAGGGATAGATAGATGTCCTGCAGCAGGGGACACTGGTCCAGAGAGAGATAGATAGATGTCCTGCAGCAGAGGACACTGGTCCAGAGAGGGATAGATAGATGTCCTGCAGCAGGGGACACTGGTCCAGAGAGGGATAGATAGATGTCCTGCAGCAGAGGACACTGGTCCAGAGAGGGATAGATAGATGTCCTGCAGCAGAGGACACTGGTCCAGAGAGGGATAGATAGATGTCCGGCTTGTCCAAAGTCATCCATCTGGAGAAGCCCTGTAACCTCCTCCAACTCTGTCCAGGGAGGCACACACACTACCACATACACACACAGGCATACAAACGCACACACACTGGAGCTGGGCGAAATTTACAAAAATATCGCAATAAATTGCCTGAATTAAAAGATAACGATAAATAGAACGATGAGTTTATAACGTTAATGTACACGACAGTTTATAACATTCATGTATACGACAGTTTATAACATTAATGTGCACCACAGTTTACAACATTAATGTACACGACAGTTTATAACATTAATGTGCACCACAGTTTATAACATTAATGTGCACCACAGTTTATAACATTAATGTGCACCACAGTTTATAACATTAATATCCACCACAGTTTATAACATTAATGTGCACCACAGTTTATAACATTAATGTGCACCACAGTTTATAACATTAATGTGCACCACAGTTTATAACATTAATGTGCACCACAGTTTATAACATTAATGTCCACCACAGTTTATAACATTAATGTGCACCACAGTTTATAACATTAATGTCCACCACAGTTTATAACATTAATGTGCACCACAGTTTATAACATTAATGTGCACCACAGTTTATAACATTAATGTCCACCACAGTTTATAACATTAATGTGCACCACAGTTTATAACATTAATGTCCACCACAGTTTATAACATTAACGTGCACCACAGTTTATAACATTAATGTGCACCACAGTTTATAACATTAACGTGCACCACAGTTTATAACATTAATGTGCACCACAGTTTATAACGTTAATGTGCACCACAGTTTATAACATTAATGTGCAGCACAGTTTTTTTAAATTCTCCTTTAAACTACTACTACTAGTTTGATGGTTGAAGCCATCAATTGTCCCATTAACAATCACCCATATTAGAAAATGTATTTCGTTTCAAACTTCTAATTTTTCTAGTATAGGCTACCTAATAATGAACTATTTTTTTATGTATTTTTTATTTTACCTTTATTTAACTAGGCAAGTCAGTTAAGAACAAATTCTTATTTACAATGACGGCCTACACCGGCCAAACCCGGACGACGATATAGATATCAGAAAAATGCCTGCGATAAGTGATTGGTATGGTCGGTGTCGATAATTTTCGTTTTATTTTACCAGCGCTAACACACACACACACACACACAGCCCTGCCTGGGTTAAAAGGGACAAAAGCAAAGCCAAAGTGTGTCTGAATATCTTGCTTCCTGGAGGGAAGAGGACATCACGGGTAATCAGACCCCTCTCATTGCTCAGGGTCAGTAGTAGCTGCAGTAGTAGTAGTAGTAGTAGTAGTAGTAGTAGTAGTAGTAGTAGTAGTAGTAGTAGTAGCAGTAGTAGTAGTAGTAGTAGTAGCAGCAGTAGTAGTAGTAGTAGTAGTAGTAGCAGTAGGAGT